>NC_056728.1:1794995625-1795235794 GCF_019279795.1 Protopterus annectens | reverse complement strand
AAAAGGGATGCTTCTTTCATACACACTTACACACACACTTACCCCCTTCACACACACTTGCCACCTGCTGGATTCAAACCCCTACCTAACTATGTTATGACACTAGAGACGGACGATTAGCAAAGCGCTATTCGGATTACTGAGAGATTCCTTTTCTCCGATATACTTATAGGGTGCTTACATGATCAGTGTCTAGAAAGGGGAATGAGCATCCTCTGGTGTGTTTTCACAGTTGCTAGGAGTAACATTTGGACCAAGTGTGTGAGCATGCCCAGTTCAGCCTTCCCATGGCATGTTGTGTGAAAGATGTCTCATTTATCTACGCAGGTGAGCATGCCCAGTGTGGGCTTTACATATGTTGAACTCTGCAGCCCATCACATTTGTGGATGAGTGTGACCTTCAACAAATACCTGAAGTTTATGGTTGTGTGTTCTGTGCCATGTTGTGTAGTTACTGTCCGAATGCTTTTTGTGTGAACAAAACAGGGAGTATACTGTGCCTGCAGGTTTTGCATGGGATACTTTGCACACAATTGTCAACATCCGTTCATACTGACCTAACACTATAGCACTGTATAGTGTAGTGTTTCAGTACTTTCACTGTGGTGGCCAGTATCCTGGGCTTTAGTCCTATCACCGCTTTACATTTCCATAGTGTGCACACCAGCCTGGTTAGGGTCCAGTTGTGCACATCTGCACAAAGGCGGTGCCTCTACAGACCCTGGTAATTACTGCCCCATAAGCTTAACAAGTGTAGTCTGCAGATCTATGGAGAGGATCATAATTGAGCTCATAAACAAAGATATAGGGGACATGCAGACATTGTACCCATCCCATTTTGGCTTGGTCAAGGGCAGATCATGCCTTTTGTACTGGGTTGACATCTTCAAAATGGTCACTTAGGCCATTGTTGGGGAAAGGCAGTCCATACAGCCTACCTTGGCCTTGCAAACACTTTCAACACAATACCCCACTCAGGTATTGTGGGAAACCCTAACAACTGAAATGTAAACCCATATGTCACAAGATGGGTTGCAAACTGGCTGGACGGGACCCACAGGGTTAGAGTTGCTAGCACTATGTTAGACTCCAGGCTGGTCACAGGTGGTGTCACACAGGGCTCAGTCCTTGGCCCCATTGTTTGTCATGTACTTCCCAGAAGTACAGGCCAACATGGGAGGACTTTGGATGACAATGTTTGCAGATGACTGCACACTGGGCGCCATAGTGGACAGTGCATCAGACACGGATATCCTTCAGAAGGGACTCACAGTAACTGATAGCTGGTGCCAGGGCCATGGCCTGAAGTCAAAGTGCACAACATGTGTAGACATACCCTTCAGGAAAAGCAAGGTAACCCCAAGCTACCATATAGGTGGCAATCCTCTAAGCACAGAGGAGGTTATCATGGACCTGGGGACCCAGGTTGACAGTCGCCGTTCTTCTGAGACTCACGTTGCTAATGTGGCTAGAAAGACCTTCTACATTGCCCACCTGATCAGGATGGGATTCACATCCAGATCTAGTGGGTCATTGTTCCCCTGTACTCTTCACTTATCAGACCGGTGATCGCATAGAATACCCTATTCTGGCTGTATCTCACCCAACATCTGCAGCAATTGGAGACACCCTGAATGTCCCCCACCTAAAGGATCAAGGAACCCCAACAGCTGTCATATGCTGCCAGATTGAAGACACTCCCACTCTATTCACTCACATACCGTCTGCTTAGAGGTGACATGTGAGGCCATGTCCAAACAGGGATTGATGGACATGCTCCACCTCAGAATTGGCAGATCCACCTGAACCACTAGTGCAGGTGACTTACACCTTAGCAGGGATGTACGTTGGACATGTTGGAGGGATGGAGTTATCACCCGGAGACTCCCTATGCTGTGGAATACAATCCCGGTCCATGTGAGGCAGAGCACCTTGCTGGCTGTGTTCAAGAGGTATCTTGACCTGTGGATGGAAGGTCATACGTTTAACCCGGGGATCGTCACTGTGTCACTGCTGGAGAGAGGCATGACAAAATAATGGGCACAGTACTGTTTCCATATAAGGGGTGGTGTATGCCAATGAACTCGGTGTTAGGCTTCTACCTGCCTTAGGGAAGATAGCCTAGTATAAACCTATGTACCTATGAACCTATCTGACCATGTTGCATTATGTTCAGATGTGAACTACTTACAACAGCCTCATCCAACATCAGTAGTGTATTCCACAACATGGGTGTACATTGGCAAACACTACCGATGTGCCCTAGGCCATTTCTAATGCTAGTCGGAGAGTGTGTTTGTCCATCAACACATTGTAAGTGTAGTTTGCCATGACATATGTCTTGTTTAGTATACTGTGCCTCTGTCTACCTGTGACATAACATTGATACCCAGGGTAAACCTCCCATCCACTCATTAGGATTCATTTTGAGGGGACTCAACGAGTGTCTCTACGGACAACCTGTACTGGTAGTTTACTCATGCGTGGGGGTGGCTTCTGTGTTTTGGATAATGCAGTACAGACTGTCCTAAATATGTCAGTGCTGGGGTTCAGGTCCCTCATGTGCATAGCTCCCTGCCATTCAGATTGTACAAGGTGCAGCATGTGCATTGATTCCAGCTTGGACATGGCTTTCTACATCAGACACAGCTTGCATCTGGGTGGACAGCATGGCAGTGTGTGGAGCTGCACTCTGTTTAATCAGGCTACACATTACATGTGTTCCAGCTCTGTCATACTCCTGGTGAGGTACTGTTGTGGACTTTACAGGTGCTGGATGTGTCTGGATGAGGTACACCCCACAGGGGCTGTTGTGGTCATTTCTAATGCTGATGAAAGATAACTGTAGAACCACAATGACCTTCCCTTAGCTAGATGTCAGACAGCATGGACCATGCAATCACAAATAAAAACAGGACCCTCTCCACAAAGGGAAAGTGTCCTGTCTGGTGGACCCCAGCCATGAACAAACTGTATGACAGATGAGGGTTACTAATGCAAGACAGAGCTACATCTCCAAAAGGGAAGACAGCTGTGATCAGCACTAGTAGAAAGCTACATTATCTCATAAAGACATGCAAGGTCAACTTGGGGACATAAATCACCAAATACAATGAAAGTAACCACACTGCTTTCTTCAGTTATGTCAGACACATGGTTGTGAACCCTCAGATATGCTCAGAGTTGGTACACAACAACATATATTCCAGTGACCTGACAGATATTGGCAACATTCCGCGGACAACTTCAGTGTGATTTACCCTCCTCACCGTCAAAAGAAGATAGTTATCACTGCTGTATGTAACCTCACTGTCATCTTGGATGTCCATGTGAGAGCCGCACTCAGCAAAGACAAGTACACAGCATCCATGGGACCTGCTGGTATCTCCAGTTGCATGCTATGTGAACTCCAGAAGGGGCTGGACCCGTATATACAACTGCTATTTAACCTTAGTCTTGCTACAGGATATGTACCTGAACACTGGCATACGGCAACAGTGGTCCCACTCCACAAAGGAGATGCCTCCACAGACCAAGGCAACTACCACCACACAAGCTTAACCAGCCTTGTCTGCAAAGATATGGGAAGAGTCATTATGGAGCTCTTACACAGACACATTACTGACCTCGGACCCTTGTTCCCACCTAGTTCAGCTTTGTACAGGGCAGATCCTGCCTTTGCACCTAGTTGACTACTATGAAACTGTCAGTAGGGCCATCGATGAGGGCTATGCAGTCCACACAGCCTACCTGCACTTGGCTAAGGCCTGTGACACAATACCACACTCAGGCATCATAGCCAAGCTCAACAGCTGACATATAATAGCATATGTCGCAGGATAGGTTGCAAAATGGCTAAGAAACAGAACCCATAAAGTCAACATTGCAGATGCCTTGCCAGATTCGAAGCCAGTCACAGGTGGTGTCCCACAAGGATGTGTCCTGGGACCCCTCTTAATTGGTATTTACTTTTCAGATGTGAAAGCAAACATAGGGGGGTTGTGGCTGACAAAGTTTGCAGATGACTGCAACCTAGGCACCATAGTGAATACATCAGCTGGCACACACATACTACAGAATGCCGTCACAAAGGCGGATAGCTGGTGCCAGACGCATGGCCTGAAACTGAATGCAACTAATGTGTATTCATCCCCTTTGGGAGGAACTAAGTATCCACAGATCAATACATAGACAGCAACCCACTGAGCACAGACAACAAATCAGACACCTGGGGACACATGTAGATAGTGACATCTCTTTTGACACCCCTGTTGCCAAAGTGGTTAGGAAGACTTTCTATCTTGCCCACCTTATCATGGGAGGGTTTTCCATCAAGATCATAGGAGGTCATTGTTCCACTATCCTTCTCCCTTATCAGGCCCATGATTGAATACAAAGCCCCATATGGTATGTACCTCGTCCAGCAATTGCAACAGCTGGAGACACCCCAAATGTACCTACCATGAAGATCAGGGTTCTTCAACACATGTCATATGCTTCCAGAATAGAGGAAATCCAGCTTTGTTCAGTGTCATACCGCATACTTACAGGTGACCTATGCCTGACATACAAGACCATGTCCAATCAGGATTTGGTGGACATGCTCCACTGCAAGCAATCCAAATCCACCAGAGCCATGAGAGCTGAGGATTTGAACCTCAGCACATACATGTATAGGACATGCTGGAGGAACAGAGTCATAACTCAAAGGCATCTCACACTCTAGCAGAGTATCCCAGTTCATGTTTGACAGAGTCCCTCACTGACTCTCTTCAGGAGACATCTGGACAACTGCATATGAGACGGAGGCACAGACTAGACAGAGGCACAGTCATGTTATTCAATTACGTAAAGGGGTCATAATGTGTCACTACTAAGTCAGAGGCACAATATTCAGAATCTATTCTGTACACTTATTACCACTATAAGGGGTGGCAATAGCCACATCACTATGGCTAGGCTTATACATGCACTAGGGCAGATAGCCTAGTAGTAGACTATGACACTATGAAACACCGGTGTATGTGTAGGTATTGTCAATCAAACACTATGATGTGGTTTGGGGGGCTTGATATCTCCCTGTATTCCAACATTGTTTTGTCTATTCCTTCTAGCATGTCTAGGGATCAGTTGCTAGTGTCCCCTCCTGCTCAGCTGGTGAACCTGGGAATATTGAGGCAATGTTACACTTGCCTCATGTACACTGACAACCCTCTCCTTCTCCCATAAAACACACATACATGTGAGAGATGCAACTATATAGCCAAAGTGGAGGCTGAGCTCTCTCAACATAGGACTAGCAAGACCAGAGAGAAGGTGAAGGTAACCACACACATCACAAATCCAGTCTCACATGGCACTATCACAACTTAAGATCATACACAGACACACAGAGACATACTCGGAGGCTCTGATCAGAATTCTACCAGAACGGCAGTGGCCACCACGGCAGACACTCACACAACTGCCTCCACAGGGCACAGCACATGCAACACATTGACCACAGAGTCAGTGTGCCAAACAGTCACAGCCCTTAAGGCCAAACACAATGCCAGACACACTTGTCATAGGTGACTCCATAGTCAGACACACTGACGTCCCGCTCACCAGATCGGGTACGGAGGAGGTCACAGTAAGCTGCCTATCGGGCACTGGAATCCACCACATAATGCAAGCACTCAGGTCACTCAACTGCAAGTACAAGTCTGACCCAGTCATTATCCATGCTGGTGTGAACGACCTGAGATGTACCTCCCTGGACTACATGGAAAGAGACATAGAGGATCCCTCTGATTATTTAGGCCAGGCAGGTGTGACCCTGACCTTCAGCAGTATCCTACCTTCACCAAGTATGATGCCACATAAACAGAGACAAGATGATCAGCTGTAATATTTTGCTTTAACTATGGTGTCATTCAAAGGGGGTCCAATGTCTGTCTGCCTGGGATGACATGCTGGACAGGCCACGGTGATTTGCAAGGGACGGCTTGCACCTGTCACCCTGGGCTTCTGGATTTCGGATGATGCTCTTGCCACCCCCATTGTGCCTTTTATATGCAAGATTCAGATTCTACACCTACCACCCTAGAACACAGTAAAGGAAAGACACTAAGGGTAATGCTGCTCAATGCCAGAGGTCTCAACCTCAAGCTGCACACACTCTATGCCCTTCTCAGTATGTAGCACATTGATGTCTGTGCTGTGCCTGAAACCTGGTTCACAGCTTCTGACAGCACCCCGGCACTATCGGGTGTTACCTCATATCATGCGTTCCGGCACCAGAATCCGGACAACACCAAGAAGGATGGTGGGTGCCCATATTCATCAAGGACACCCTCACCTCATGGTTGGTGGCAACACACGATGCATCTGAGACCATCCAGGTGCCAGTGACCGTAGGCACGACTGCTCTGCAGTTTGTAGCATGTTACATGCCACCCTCTCAAACTCAGGTACTTTACACAGCTATCCTGCAAACACTGAAGGGGATAAATGTATCTCCAAACACCATCCTACTGGGTGATTCCAACTATCCACATATAGACTGGGATCACTAATCAAGCCACAACACTCTAACACAAAGGTTCCAAGAGTTCATACACTCAAATGCCATGGAACAACTGGTCCCAATCCCCACAAGTGGAGGCAACATACTAGGACTCATCATCACAAACATGGGGTCACACTGTTCAACACCAGAAGTATACCCATCATTGGTGAGATCAGATCATGGACTACTCTCAGTGGGAGTCCACATCCCACCCACACCCCAGATAGACAAACAAACAGTGAAGACCTTCTCAAATGCCGACTTCACATTTCTAAGGACTGGTGTGGTCTCTTTCAAGGCCCCCAAGCCAGCGGACACCATTACCCAAGCCACTGTATCACTTAGAAATGCCTTCTACCAGCACCTCCAGGACTGCATGGATCAGGCAATAACAAACAAAACAAAGACTCTTTGTACCACAGGCAAGCATCCAGTCTGGTGGACCCTAGCCATAAACAAGCTCTACAACACAAGGAAGGAGCTACTACGAGATAGAGCGTGCTCCGTAGGAGGGAAGACACCCCTGCTCATTGTGAGTAAAACACTGGGTTCCCCCATACAATCATCCGAGGCAAGTTTTGAGAGTAAACCCACTCAGGACTCAAGGGACAATCATGAGGCCTTTTTTACCTATGTTTGAAACCTGGGAGGGAACTCCCAGATATGCTCAGAATTAGTTTGGAATGATGTAGATATCACTGCACCTACAGACATTGCCAACATACTGGCTGACAGGTTCAGTGCAGATTTCTCACCTCCCCTCCCAACTGGAGGGGTATCTACACCAGAGGATTGTAGCCCCCCAAACATCTCCAATGCTGGGGTGGGAACTGCTCTATCCAAGGCGGAAAACACTTTATCCATGGGACCTGATGGTGTCCCCAGTTGTGTGCTCCATGAACTCAATGAGTAATTACACCCGCAATTAGGGCAGCTGTTTAATCATAGCCTCACCTCGGGATATGTGCCCAAAGAGTGGCATACGGCAATGGTGGACCCACTTCACAAAGGAGGTGCCTCCACCAACCCCGGAAACTACCATCCCATCAGCTTGACAAGCCTGTTCTGCTAAGCTATGGAGAGGATCATAATGGAAATTATAAATGAAGACATAGGGGACCTGCAGACATTGGATCCAATCCAGTTTGGCTTTGTCAAGGGCAGATCATGCCTTTTAAACTTGGTTGACTTTTTCAAGACGGTCACCCAGGCCATTGACGTGGGCAAGGCAGTCCACACAGCCTACCTTGACCTGGCAAAGGCTTTCGACACAATACCCCACTCAGGTATCATTGAAAACATCACCAGCTTAATTGTGAACCCATACATCACAGCATGGGTTGCAAACTGGCTAAGTGACGGCACACACAGGGTCAAAGTTGCTGGTGCCATGTCACACTCCAGAGCTGTCACAAGTGGTGTCCCACAGGGCTCAGTCCTGGGCCCACATTTGTTCAGCATCTACTTTTCGGAAGTACAAGCAAACACAGGAGGATTATGGCTGACAAAGTTTGAAGATGACTGCAAACTGGGAAGCATAGTTGGAAACCCATCTGACACAGACATCCTTCAGAAGGGTCTCATAGACACGGATAACTGGTGCCAGAGCCATGGCCTTACATTAAACACTAAACAATGCATAGCCATACCCTTCAGGAAGAACAAGGTTACCACTGGTTCCCATCTAGGTGGCAATCCTCTAAGCACAGAGGAGGTTATCAGGGACCTGTGCACCCAGGTTGACAGTAACCTTTTGTTTGACACTCACATTGCCAGGGTAGTTTGGAAGACCTTCTACATTGGCCACCTCAACATGTAGGGATTCACATCTAGATCAAGGGAGGTCATTGTTCCCCTGTACTCATCACTCATCAGACCAATGATTGCATACAATGCCACATTCAGAATGTATGTGGCCCAACACCTGCGGCAATTGGATGGGCCCACAAATTCCTCAACAGGAGGTGAAAGGGTCTCAAACATATTTCTTATGCTGCCCGACTGAAGGAATTCCAGCTGTATTCAGTCGCTTACCGTCTGCTCAGAGGTGACCTGTGCCTGACATACAAGGCTATGTCCATCCCAGAATTAATGAACATGCTTCACCTCAAGACCTCTACATCCATCAGAACTACAAGGGCAGGAGACTTAAACCTCAACACAGATATTAATAGGATGTGCTGGAGGGACAGATTCATCACCCAGAGAGTCCCTATGCTGTGGAACAACATCCTGGTACATGTGAGGCTGAGCACCTCACTGGCTTTGTTCAAGTGAGATCTTGACCAATGGATGGGAGATTGCAGGTATACCCCAGGGATAACCTCAGTATCACTGCTTGACAGAGGCACAGCAAAATAATGGGCATACTATCCATCAAATTGAAGGAGTGGCAGAAGCCACAAAACTCTGGGCTAGGCTTATAAATGCCCTAGGGCAGATAGCCTAGTATGAACCTATGAACATAGGCCTGGGGCAGTTCCTGCTATTAGGACAGTGGTCTGCAGCAAGCTATATAGTAGTAGTCAGTTTTAGCCATTGGTTTTGACCATGGCTATTCCATGTTGCTTCTTGTTGTGGTACAAACATGGGTGTGTGGTTATCCATGCCATTTATTGCTAGTCACCCTCATTTTTATCTTGTTCCATGTTTTTGCACATGTACATCACTGTATGAGGTGTGACCTGGTAGTGTCAGGGTGCTGATGTGGGCTTTGACCCTGTTTTCTATTACAGCACTGATATCTACATTCTCTATACTGTGTGTGTTTACACTGCACGCATCTTGATGTTTATACTTCTGGCATTGGGTAGCATTACATCTAGGTTCCTATCCCTTGTGGTACCCATGAGGTGGGTTTGTGTTTTTGTGGTTTATGATTGTTGAGGGT
This sequence comes from Protopterus annectens, assembly GCF_019279795.1. Classification (NCBI taxonomy): domain Eukaryota; kingdom Metazoa; phylum Chordata; order Ceratodontiformes; family Protopteridae; genus Protopterus; species Protopterus annectens. The sequence goes on along the minus strand of NC_056728.1, from coordinate 1,795,226,354 downwards.
GGATGTTAGTTGGGGTCCTCAGGTGTGCATATGGTACATGATATTACATTACTTAACACATGGCATTCATGCCTCAGGTGGTGCTGCAGGGCCGCCCTGTCGGATGCACATACTACACTCCCTGTACATGTTTGGAAGCTGGTTGTGTCATGTTAGGCATCCCTGTTACTGTATGAGTGAGTCAGAGTGGGTATCAGTCCCAGTGTTCCTACTGACCAAGTGTATGTGCTATGCGTTGCCTCTTTGCCAAGGCCAGGGTATACTGGGCACGCCTCCTTCTGCCTACTGGGACAAGGTCAGGTTGTTCCTCCTCCGAGTCACCCCCTGCCTGTGGTGGCCTTGCCAATGGTGGGGGATGTTTGTCCCAGCCCTGTGCTCCTCCTGCTGCACCTGTTTCCCCAGGATCATATTATGTAGCATAGCACATATCATGATCATTTGGGTACATGTAGTTGGTGTGTACTGCAAGGCTCCACCAGAAGTGTCCAGACACCGGAACCGTGACTTGAGCAGCCCAAACACACGCTCTATGACATTACGTGTTTGTGCGTGTGCCTCATTATGGCGTTCCTGTTCAGGTGTGTGTGCATTTCTGATGGGTGTCATCAGCCACGGCTCAAGTGCATAACCCGCATCCCCCACTAGGTGTCCGTGTGGGAAGTCCCCATTGGCAAATGATTGGTACAGCTGCGTCAGATGCCAGATATGGGAATCGTGGTAGCTCCCAGGGCAGCCAGCACACACATTCATTATTATGCCCTGGGCATCACACACGACCTGGCAGTTGATGGAGGGGTATCCCTTGCGGTTAATGTAGGCTCTACCCCGCTCACCGGCTGGTGCTTTGATGCGTATGTGCGTGCAGTCTATTGCACCCAGCACCTCAGGGTATCCCGCTATTTGCTAGAAGAGACGCATATTGCTGGCCACAACCTCACGGTCATTAGGGGCATATATATGATCACTGACATGTGGTGACATGGCATCCAGGAACTGGTGCAGTACTCTGGAGGCTGATGCCTGTGATATCCCCATCATATCACCAGTTGGTCTCTGGAAGGTACATGTTGCTAGTATTCTTAGGCCAACACATACCTTGGTTTCCACTGGGATGGGTTCCCCTCTGTTGGTTCTGTGTGTGAGACGTGGCCTGCACAGCTCAACAATCTGCTGCAGAAGGTCTCTGTCCACTCTGTAGCGCTCTATCTCCAGCTCAGGTAACCCATGGTAGGTGACCCTGGGCCTGTATACTCTTCTCCTTCTCCTCACTCTGGGTTGTCTGTCAGCATCTGCATTGTCACCACCCTCAGCAATTCGCCTATGCCTGATTATAACAGCTATGGCAGCCCCTAGCATTTCTGCTCCGAGTTCAGCTTTTTTCAGTTTTCAATTCTGATAGCTCAGTTTCTGGCAGTATCTCTTGTGAGAAACAGCCTGCACTGCTCTTTGCAGTGTTTTAAGTGCTGGGTTGGGCTTCTAGTCTGCTTGTGTAATTGCCTGCTTCTGATTGTTATCACCAATTAACTCCAGCAGGATCTTCTGGCAGTTTCCCTGTATTTTAGTTGTTTCCTGTTTCCTCTATGTTTCCTGAGGAGGAGCAATGTGCACACCAGCTTAAACACGCTCACAGTCACTTACACGCGCACACATCCCTACACGGTGTTACACGCGCGCACACATCCTTACACGGTGTGAGCTTGGCTGATTCATGTTAAAACGCGCGCACACTGCCTTACACACGTGCACGCCCGCGCAAACCGTTGTAAACGGTTTGCAACACGCTCCCACATGTTGAACCTGCCTTACACGCGCGCGCATGCACGTATTTCAAGAAACTTTGAGTGTAGGGATAGCGTATACCCTCAATTTCTTGACTTTCCTAGTGTTCTGTTGGGACACACCTCCCTCCCTGATGTCTGTCTGTCATCTGTTACCTTACATTGCCCTCCAATCTGGTACATTTATTACTATCCTTCCCCCCCATGATGTCACCTACCTCTTACTCTGTTCCTCCCCTTCTCTAACTCTTACACTACTCAGACAGTGCTCATTACCTATGTGGCAGTGTGATTCAGTATTGTAACCCTCATTTACATAGGATTGCCTAGTAATGCTTAGTTACATGTCTTACACGGAGCTTCCCCCCCTTGACAACCACTAAATGGAGGCCATATTGTTTTTGGTCTGCAAGTCCCTCCATTGACATTCCATGTAATACATAAATCCCACAATTGTGGGCTTATAAGCTTCGGTTTTAAGTTTTAGGTAACGCACCCCGTTTGCTGGTGTGCTGCAGTTAAACCCAGAAATCCCGTGAAAAAAAAAAGTTATATAACTTATTTTTGCAACAGTTCTTCATGCCAATGGCCACATATTTGGCCATTGGCATGCTTAATGAAACATATGCACCCTTTATTTGGAGCTGACATGGCTCCGTTTTTAATTTTGCAGAAATGTACTCAGTTGTCAGCTGAGTACATTTCTGCAGCTAACACGTCCGTTACACGGACTGGTTTCGGCTTCGTGGATCGCTCAAATACCTCATTTGCATATCTTTAAGCTGCAAATGAGGTATTGAGCATTTCCACGCCCAGTCCGTGTAAGAGACGTGTTAGCTGTCTCTTACATGGAGATTTGGGCTGTTCCTGAATCGGGAGGCTTACACGGAGGCTTACACTACTCTTGAAGTCCGTGTAAGCCTTCCTGAATCTGGCCCTTTGTCAGAGACAAATCAATCTATAAAACTTTGTAAGTAAACATTCAACATTTAAATATAAACCATTACTCTTGTTACTTTGCTATGTTTTCATTTGATTGCCACACTTTCTAATATGGTGTACAGCAGTATACAAGGTCATGAAATTGAGCTCTTAAAATAAATATGTAAATAGCACATGACTTGTATTTTATACTTGGATCTCGGTATCATGCCCAAGTCCTATTTTGGCCCCTGCGTTATTTTGAAACACCTGGTGTAAAGTCTTAAATGAGATTGTACAAACCTTCATATAAAACAGTGCACTGTTACAGTTCTCTGAATCAGCACTTGACTATTCTTCCTTCCCCTAGTATTTACTTTGTATATACCTCACATATGTATTTACATAAACCTTATATGAATTCAATATATTTTTATCCCTACCATTTTTACTGTACTTTCACCTCTGTATACTGCACTTTTCAATCATACTATACTGCCAGTCTTATTCGAGCCCATTTACTCAGTTAAACATGAGACAAATAAACAGTGCGTATTCTGGTGCATTCTCCAAAAATAACACAAAAGTAAAGAGTGGAAAAAAAATAAAACTCTCACTCTAATAAGTAAAGTTCATTATCAAGTTACCTGTGTTACCCAATTCAGGATCGCTTGAACTTGACCTAATACTCAACTAAGCATAAGGCAGATTAACTATGCAAGACAGGATGACAGTATAACACAGGACATGTACATGGTATGCACATGTGCAGGTAATCTGGAAGATCACCAATTCACCTATAGTATGTCTTTGGAATGTGGGGGAAGACTCCAAAAATCACAGAAAGTACATGCAGACTCTACAAAAATGGTACCCCAGCTGTGAACTAAAATGGTGAATTAAGGAATTTGAGGCAGAAGTTCAAACTGCTATACTACTGCGTCACTTGCATACCCTACATATTTTAGGTGAGTGCGTGTATGTATGTACACACACAGACATACCCACTTATGGAATACGTGTGGATGCATAAGATACCCTGATGGGTGGCAAAACAACATACCACAAACCAAGTCCCCTAATCCTGCAGTAACAATATATATGCAATGTTAAAAAATGTACTGTATTTTTTTTAATTTTTATGACATCACAATGGCTATTTAAATAATTTATTTGAAGTATTTTGGTCAATGGATGATTTTTTGCACATGACAAGTATTTAAAGGGTGGTTTCAAGTTTTTGTATTTATTCTGATGAAGTTCGTGGTGTTTTATTAAACAAACGAAAGCTTATAAGTTTTGTGGTCCGGTTCCTTCCTGGTGTTTGGTTTGCTGCTTTTTTTTACTGTTACTTTGTTCTTTGGAGTTGTTAAACCATTTTTTTTTAATATGAGAATCTCACTAATCTGGAGGGATTGCTCTTTTCTGCAACAGGTTTGTCGTCTCCTTTTTGGACAACTCTTGTTGATAAGTGGAAAGTCGGCTTGGGAGGGAATAATAATGGGTGTTGAATAGTCTTTGCACATTACCTCCGGTGTCTTTGTACATTACTTCCTGGATTTACTTGTCCAGTGTGATGGCTGTGTGAGCAAGTTTGGCAAGTCCTGAGGGTTTTTAATGTGAAGGGGGTAAACTACAGAAACTCATTATCTGCAAACATTTCTGCCTATACAGCAGCATCTGTTCTGACATCTACCATCCCCCCCTTGATGGTGTCTGAATATTGCTATTCAACACAGGGCTGTTGAGGTTTCTTCGACTGTAAATTCCTAGCATGTGTTTTTTTTTTTTTTTTTGTGAGAATAACTCCTTTGTGGAGTGGAAAAACTTCACCATGTAGCTGTGAGTGTTCTTCCCTCTTCCTTAGTTTTAAGCAGCTTTGCCATTCCTCTCAACTGCAGACACTGAAAATAGGAACAAGGGCCCTTGACGTAGATACATGCAACTAAAAATCTGGGCATTTAATTAGCACAAAATCTGATCATCAAACAGCACATAACTCTTCCTGCTTCCACTAGAAATGTGGGATATTACTCAGAAACAGGTGCTTAAAAATGGAAAATGACAGAAAAATATAGGCACATTATCAAGAAAATAGTACAAAGTATTGCAAAACTCTACCACACAAGGACATTTATTTTTTTGTTTCAGAAAAAGGTAGGTACAGGATGCACATCTCCTTTCTTTAAATTACTGTTGCCACTAGTAAGTTGGTCATGTAGTGTAGGTTTCTGTTTAATAGCAAACCAAAAACGTCACTGGGAACTGCTGCTGTACAAATACTGTAAAATGTTTATTAAAACACAAAACAAACCAAAAAGTATTAAAGTGAGCGCTTTCGGGCTAAGCCCTTCTTCAGACAAAGTGCTTCTCACAAACATCACATTTTAAAATAAACATACACCAATCACTCTTCAGTAAAAAACCCCACCCTGTTTTAATTGTTAGCTGAACCTAACAAATCATCATTAAAAACACTCTTACTTAATAAAAAGTACGCCTACTTTTAAGTGTTGGCTTCAGAGGCACCATATCATTCAGCCCAGGTTGAATATGGGCTGCTAAATCTAAAATCCACTTTGATTCTATGGTTTCTGTCTTTAACCTAATATCACCCCCTCTCTTATTAATGAATACATTGGCTATCACCCTAAATTTAAATCTATGTGTAGGATTATCCTTTACATGATTATATAGCGCATTGTGCTCATCACAGTTCCTAATTGACGAAATGTGCTGTAGTATCCTGACCTTAAGCATATTGTTGGTTTTACCAACATAATATCCTGAGCATGACGTGCAATCAGCCAAATACACCACATTAATGGTCCTACAGGTAGCTCTCCCTTTAAAATGAAAACTCTTCCCTGTGGAAGGATGTGCAAACACTGTCTCCCTATTAATATGATCACAAGCCTTACAACCCCCACATGGGACAGTACCCAACGACCTAGGTAGGCATGTGACCTCATTGTTTCCCCTATCGTGACAGAGTATATCCTTCAGGTTCTTATTTCTCTTATAACTAAATTGTGGAAAGTCCCCTACTATATCACTCAAGTTTCTGTCACTAGTGATGATGTTCCAATTCCTCTTGATGATGTCACACACCCCTTTGACATTACTGCCATATGTTAGTGTTTTGGATTTGTTTCTGTTTAATAGGCAGATTTAAAAATCACGTGTCATGAGAGCGATTTGGAAATCTGAGTGAAGGGGGTAAATCAAGCCTGAAAATAGGGTACAACTCCAAAAATAAGGACATTCTGTGCAAGGATATATCAAGCCTGAAAATGGGAATGTTCCTCCAAAATACGGATAATTGAGAGGTCACAGCTTTTCCTAAACTTGCATCCCAAAAGTGAGGAGCCACCATAGGGACATTAGTAAATGACGTCTTGAAGTTTTCCACAAATGAACAATGCCTGAACCAGTTGTGATGTCTGATGACTGCTCCAGCCACACTTGCTGCACAATCTACTGCATTATGCAAAAGATGTGTGGAGGGCATGGACACAGAGATCAAAGTTCACACCCAGGAAAGCAGCTAATGTTATGGTTCTCCACGGGGCAACATGTTCAGTACTTCTAGTTTTTTTACTAAATCACATCTCATCATGTTCATCAGGTAATAAGGCTGGCCAGCCTTTACAGTAAAGACACCTGACAAGTAAACATGCTTCCTAAAGCAATCCACGGCTTTTGACTCTCTATGGTGGTGGTGGTGGTGGTAGGGTAAATTTCCTAAGGGCTCTTTCTTAAGGGCTGCAGCTACATCAATCAAGTCTGCCAAGGTGGCTTAGTCCACTGCTGATGGTCATTAGAATGACAGATATTTATTTTCCAGCTTCAATACTATAGGGTCCATCACACTGGGCTCTAGCCAGGCCTTCGGCTTACCAAAGAAATAATTTGGTCTGCCAGAGGAACCATCCAAGAGGTTAAAGGGTGGAATGAAAAGCAGCCCGCAAGAGCTCCTCTTCCAAAGATAATGGGTTGAAGCTCTTGATAACTGAGGGAGAAGAGAACTCCTTTCAGTGCTAATTGGGAGAATGGCTACTATAGAAGTCACAAATGGAACTTTTTTTTATAAAGTGTTTATAGGGCCTTTAGAATACATAATACAAGATCAGAGTGGATGCTGGGAAAGCTCACTCATAAGCTAGTCTCGCATTACTGGAGAACTCTAGCATAAGATTAAGATGCAACAGTATGGTTGCTGGAGAATAGGCAGAATGCCACTGATCACGGTACACAAAATTTTTGTATTTCCTAGCCAGGCTCTATACTTTGCCAATTTAAGGCTAGTAGCCCAGGAGGACATAGGGAAAGGGTGGGTGTCTGCAACTTCCTCTTTTCTCCTTCATGTCCAACTATTCCAGTTGCTAGAAACAATAGTGATAAAAGTCTTGTATTTGAAGATTAAAACATATTGCTAACAGCTAAACTTCAATGAAGACTTAAGTTAAACAATCTGCCAGTATAAGAAAATCAAGATAAATACAACACCTGCAAAACAACTATATAGACTACAACCTGCTAGGTCACCACAGCAGAAAAAGAAGTATGAATCCATCTACAAATGGTCAGATTGTAATATAGAAAAGTCAAACCCTGCAGATATACTCCAGGTCACCTGAACAGCGGTCTACTGCACTGGTGTTTTGCTACAAAAATCTTTGGAGTTTAGCTAATCCATATCAGTGAGTTGTCAGCTGTTGTGCAGTGGATCATCAACCTTTTTTTATTTTAGTATAAGAACCAGTTCTGATGGCTGTGACTGATACATCAAAGATTTATTTAAAAATCCTCAGAATCGCTGCTCCAGTGACATACAGGGATAAAGCTCTGACTATGGTACAGCTGACCCGGGTTCAATTAGCAACTCAGGTGAGTGACAGAGCAGCAGAGAAGGATAAAAGTACCCATCCCAGGTGGGAGGATACTCACTGATATGTTCTCCAAGTGGGATGTGGTCCAAAGAAGGGACTTGCTCTCAGACATAACAATGAGTGTGGTGGGTGAGGAAAGGGAAGTGGGTAGGTCATTAAAAAATATATATATATATATATATATACTGATAACTGCACAACCTTTTCTTGCTCCATACAAACCCAAGTATTGCCCCACTAAGCTTTAGTACTGTTTGTACTTAGCCTGGTATCTTCAAATGCATACAATAGAAAACTTCAAAAATGTAAAAATATATATTTTTTAATTTGTCCTTTAATTCCTCTGTTGGCACTGTGGCAATCATCAGACAATTCTCACATACTGACATTAGGCGGCCAATCATTTAGCAATCATAAACTGTCTATTTGTTTCTTTCATTTTCAGGCAGTCCTGGCAAAAATATCAGTCAGTAGTAACCAAGATGTCAAATGGTCAGAGGTGATGAGTGGATGAGGTAGGATGAGTATGCAAATTCTGCTCATCAGAGTATCATGGAGGGGATCTTTTGAGTGATCATACAGCAACAATGTACAAAGCACAGGAAACGGTGCTCAAAAGTCACCACATACAAGAATAACTTCTTGCACTGCTGAATAGTCAGATAAGCTAACTTACATGAAGGCTGGCTGTAGTCGGAATGAATGAAAGACTACGTGTACTTTTTGCAAATTTTGGCCAGGTAGTGTTTCACTTGCATATCCTTCAACTACTTTATTTCAAAATAAAAGATCAGAAGCTTTTTTCTTGATAAATCTCAGCAGCAGTTATATCATGCTACTTTCCACATCCCGCTATTAACTTCAATCAGAAAAACGTGGGTCTTTTTACTTAAGCGGAGGTTTGGCTCCGAACCCACGGGTAAGAATGAAGGCGAGATTGGACTACATAACATTTACTGTTTTGCACTGACTGAAGCTATTCTGGGCATAACTAGAGTTATTCGAAGTATCTCGAAGTGTGTAAAAGTGCTTACAGTGTGTGCTTATTACTCTGCATTTATTCTGAAGAGTTTATATGTGTGCAAAGTGGCAAAGTGTAACTATTTCATAAAGTGCAGTCAAAATACAGCCATTTCGAAAAGTTTCTTGTCCTGGGTGTGTCTATTCACAAGAGCTACCATTACAGATTGCTGAATAACTCTTTACAGTGCAAGAAAAAGTACAGCCATTTTGGGAAAGTTTCAGTGTGTTGTGTACCGTTTATTCGCAAAGTGTAATTACTTCAAAATGATTTTTATTCTGAGCTTCTTCTGCCCAGTTCAATCGCACAGTGCATTTATTTTGAAATGTTTCTTACATTGATGAGGCAATTTTATTACAGCATAGTAATTTCAAGAGTATTCTTGTGCCCAAGTGACTTATTTTTCAAAGTACAGTTATACAGAGGCTTGTGTTATTGGGCATAGTTACAAATACTGACATACATTTCTGGTATACATATGTGTGTGTTCATGCATACTTGCAAAAGCCCTCACTGGTAGTGTGTTAATATGGCAGACTGATTTCGAAAACCACTGCCACTTGTATTTGATCACAATACTGCAGAGAATTAGAGAATATTTGAGCAAGAGTACAATATTTTATACAAGCAGCTTATTCGGACAAAGATGCAAGCACCAGGCCATTCATTTTGCTAAACCTGGCTGGGTCAGAGACTACTGAAAGGGAGCGCTCATTTTGTGTATGCACCAGCAGTATATGAGGGATAAGGTGAAAACTGTCACATTATTGTACAGACTGAATCAAGGGAAGACCCCCCCAGTTTTTGAAATGGAAATTCAGGGAAATGTGTAACCCCACCCAGACAAATGTTACATTAGACAGGCATCCGTTTTAAATAAGATATCAAAAACCAGGGAAAACCTTTGCGGCTTGTATTACTGACCTGAGAAACAAAGTGAAAATGTGTAGGTTTGGTGACTTAAAAGAGGAGTTAATAAAGGACAGGCTTGTGTGTGGTATTAATAGTGCTGCAGTGACAAAGATTTTGCTTCATGACAGTGATTTAATGCTGAGCAAAGCTATTGAGATTTGTCAAATCCATAAAGTTACAGAAAGGCACACAAGTATGCTTGCAAGTGATAAGAGCATGGTTTCAGCAAGCTCCAGAGAAAATGTAAACAGCATGCAACACATGGCTAGCAGAAGCAGGCCTAAGCACATGGCACCTGCCACACCTGCAGGCTCCCCAGGTAAACCCGTAGTTTTACAGCAAGTTCTAAGAGAAGGACATGCTCAGTGCATTACAAGGGCGAGCCAGCAAAATCCAAATCCAGCTTTATTGTTAACTGTCGCAATTATGGCACCAATCATAAGTCTAAAAGAGAAAAATGCTTAGCGTTTGGTCAGCAATGCCACATGTGCAAAAAAATGGAAACATTTTCAAAAGTCTTGCAAATCAAGTAAACCTCACACAGTTATAAAGGATCACTCAAAAAAAAAGCAAGTTGATCACATAGAGAGTTGCAATTCTACTTTCTACATAGATGGTGCATCAGTAATTGGTGAAAAGGTTGACACAGTAAATGTGTTGGCAAAGAATTAAGTGTTTTGTACTGCCCAGATCAATGGTAAGCCTACTGAGCTCAAAGCAGACACTGGTGCAAAGTGTAATGTTATGTCAGCAGACAAATTTGCTAAGGTGAGAGCTGATGAACAACTTAATGTGGCTAGTTGTGCAAAACGTGTTGCTTATGGAGGTGAAGAAATTTAGACCGAAGGCTCAGTAGTGCTTTCATGTTATTTGGCTGGGAACTGGTACAGCTTACTATTCTATGTAGTCCGAAGACTGTGTACTTGGGTCTCAGAGACAGTTTGAGAATGAATGAATCGGCTTTCCTTCACCAAAGAAGTTAATCATATAAGCACATATCCTAATTCCAATTTTTCCGAAGCTATTTTCTCAGAGTATGCTGATGTTTTCGATAAGTTGGGCAAACTTCTAGTTGTATATTCTATAAAGTTAGACCCAGGGGTCAGTCCAGTGGTCATACCAGCAAGAAAAGTTCCGATAGCTACGCAGGATAAAGTCAAAGCTCAGGTGGATAAAATGGTGCAGCAAGGCATTATTTGTCCAATTGCAGAACCAACTAGAATGGGTGTTGTCCATGGTAGCAGCCCACAAAAAAGGCTCAGACAAAATCAGAATATGCATTGATCCAAGAGATTTGAACAAAGCATTAAGGAGACAGCATCATCCCATGTGTACATTTGAGGAAGTCACAGCCCTAACACCAAATGCCACTGCTTTTTCTGTTTTGGATGCAAGAAGTTCATTTTGGCAAGTGATGTTTGATCACAAATCTTCACTACTTTCAGTACCCCATCTGGAAGATCTAGATTCCTCAGGATGCCATTTGGAATAAATTCTGCAAGTGAAGTCTTCCTGCATGCAATGGAGCAAATTTTTTCAGGTTATCCTTGTGCCATAATAGTAGATGATTTATTGGTTGGAAGCGATAGTGAAGCCGAGCATGACAGAAACCTTAAGAAAGTTCTAGACAGAGTACGTGAAATGAACTTAAAGCTCAATCCTCTGAAGTACAAATTCAGACTACCAGAAGTTACATATGTAGGTCATTTACTTACTTGCACTGGCTTACGACTAGAGCCATCCAAGCAAGCAGCCATTCTTAAGATGCCAGCAGCAGATAATGTTCAGGCTCTACAATATTTTCTTGGTATGGTGAACTACTTATGCAAGTTCATACCACACTTCAGTGAGATGACAGCGCCTTTGAGAGAGCTAACATGCAAAAATGTTACATGGTCTTGGTTGGAACAGCACCAGAGAGCGTTTGAAGACCTTAAGCAGAAAATTGCCACCCCACCCACATTAAGATACTATGATGCGAAACTTCAAAATTTGGTCTTGGAGCAGTTATTCGTCAAGAGGGAAGACCAGTAGCCTATGCAAGTAGATCTCTTACCCAAACTGAAATGCAATATGCTCAAACTGAAAATTAACTTATGGCAACAGTATTTGCATGTTCAAAGTTTCATGATTATATTTATGGATGAGCTATTCAGATTGAAACTGATCACCAACCTCTAGTCACTATTTTAAAGAAGCCTATGCATTCAGCTTCAGTGAGATTACAAAGAATGATGTTCAAATTGCAGAATTACAATTTCAAAAAGGACTATACAAAAGGCAAACTTATCTGGTTGATACCTTATCCAGATCACCCAGAACTACAAAGGAATAGTTTCATGCGGAGAATTTTGACTGATGTCATGGAAGTGCATAATTTTTCTACCATGAGACTTGATGAGCTGAGAAATCCTACAAAGACTGATCCAATTTTGCAAAAGTTCAACCACTACATTAATACAAACTTATTTTCCTTACAGAGATGACAGGTTGATGGAAGCTGACATTATTTTCAAAGGTCCTAAAATTGTTGTTCCTGCTTTCTTACAACATGAATATATTTTTGCATTGTGGTCACCCAGGTTCCGAATCTACCATAAGAAGGGCGAGAGGACTAGTATTTTGGCCTTCGCTAGCTAAAGACATTGACAAAGTACTTTCTTTTTGTTCAGTATGCAATTGTACTAAACTGCATTTGCTAAAAGAACCACTTCAGCTAAGTCAAGTTCCTGAACTACTTTGGTCAACAGTAGCCACCGATATATTTGAGTAGAAAAATCAGCATTACTTAGAGTTGGTTGACTCTTATTCAATCTAGTTTGAGATCATTTTACAAACTAATCTAATGTCCACTGTTAACACCAGGTTGAAACGTCATTTTTCAGTCCATGGTAGTCCACACAAAATTATTTCTGACAATGGTACCCAATTTATTAGTCAGTTGTTTCAGAAATTTGCAAAAGAATGGGACTTTGTACATGTTACTAGTAGTCCAGAATATCCACAGTCAAATGGACTAGCTGAACATGCAGTACAGAGTGCAAAGCAATTACTACAGAACTTAAAGCGTGATAATACCGATATCTTTTTGAATTTACTCAATCTCAGAAACCTACCCTGTGACAATATACTTGGCTCGCTTGCTCAGACTTCTATCTAGGCAAACCAGAACATTGCCTATCAGTTCCAGTTTTTTGAGGCCTAAAGCTAAGAACAACAGAACAATTAGAGCCTAACTATTCATAAAGTGTTCTTTCCGGAAGTCCAGCTATGATAATTGAGCAGATTTCTTCATCCATTGAAAGAAGAGAGATTGTGAGGATACAAACAGCGAAAGGTTTTGACCGGATACAAGTACATGTTCCGAGCCAAGATCTTACTTCATAGGATCTGATGATGTGGAGTACAGCAGAAATTGCAAACATCTTCTTCCTGTATCAGAATCGAAATAGCAGCACTGTTCCTGTGATAAACACTCGATCTCAGAGCAATCCAGACAATGTTCCTGTTGCAGAATGTGTCTTAACTTCTACTTCCATTTCTGATGATGTCCTTGATGTCCTCAAAGTTGAGCAGTCGGCAGAGACCGTCCCAGTTGCTAGACTTAATTCTAATTTCTATGTCACACAATCTGGTCATATTTCCAAACCTAGTGTGAAATACGCAACAACCTGAACATAATTGTCTATATGTATTTAGTTCTGCATAATTGCATGACAAAAATTATTTGTATCGACTGCATGTCAAGCAATGTTGTCAGTATTGCATGACTCATTTCTCAAAGAGGGAGGACGTAGAATAGTGTGTGTGTTCTACCTTTAAGAAGTGCTTCCAAGGACAGCACGTGCATATAAATAGCAAGCACATGCTAGCTTCAGTGCCATTTTGAGTGTGCAGCCAGAGAAATGAGCATGTATGAGTGTAACAGCTAGTCTGTAGAAGTTTATCTAAGTTAAAGTTATTAAACCTCAATCCTGATGTGTTTGTACAGAATAAAGCTGCCTGAACACAACCCATGAAGGCTCGTTTGTTTTATCCTGACTGGATGAGCGACAATGCCACGACCAGTAGAACTGATCACAGCATGTAGAACTGCCCAAGTCGCTTTCCTGTTGTGAAATTCTCAAGATTCCCTTCTCCTCTCAGGTTTCCAGTTCTGAACCACTGCAATAGCATTCTGTCAGTTGGTCAGGTGACAGTAGCAAGAGGGTAAGAAAGGCAGACAATGCAGTTATGGTCACTGGGCATCTGCATGTGTATTGCTTTCTTGCGTAAGGTGGACATCTAAAAGTTACATGTAGTGGAGTGACAAGAAAGTAGAGGCTGGGTAGTGAGTTGTCTCATGTAATTGGCATTACACTGGGAGGGGATTGATGCATGGGATGTATTGCCAAGGAAATCAAACTTGTTAAAAATCTACCAAGACGCAAGATAGAGCCTTCATATCCTGTAACAAGTAACCATGCTTCACAACATTCAGGACAGACTCCCCAGATTTCCACTGGGTGATTTCTAGGTAAATATACTCCACATCCTGGTGGCTCCAAAAGCAGAGTAACCCTGAGAAACTAGGTCTACCTTGTAGTGCCTTACAAATATGTGTTGAGTGATGTCCAAGTCATAGCTGCACATATCATACATATCATCCACTAATGCTCTTTATATGAACATGGCTGAAGTACAGACTGCGCTGGGATAGTGGGAAGCTGTCTCCATGTGCCAGCACAGAAATTTATAATGCAGTCTGAAATCTGCCTGGAAATAAACCAGCTCCACTGGCATACACAGATAAAGCCCTGCCTATGGCCCAGGCAGCCAGAGTTAGATTAACAGCTTGGCAGTCTGATGTAACTGGCAGAGGGAACAAGAGGCATGACTATGCTAAAATTTTCTCACCTCTCGGGGGCGGCATGCTAATGAAAGCAGATTGTGTGTGGTAGAATCCCCAGTGGTGACTGGGAATGATGCAGAGGTGTTGGTTTTCAAGGAGGCAAGATCAACTGACAGTGCCACACAGTAGTGTAGCCTGCATTGTGGAGGCCCTCTACATGTCAAACTCTTGGATGCAAGTGAGCATGTACGGGTGTCAGAAAAACACCCCAATTGCTATCTCAGTGAAGGCCGCTCTCAGTTGGGTGTCTCACCATTGATGGGGAATGAATTGGTCAGGTTGACCAAGACAGGGTATGATGGTCAAACAAGCAGCAGGGGACAAATGACATCCACTTGGGAAGAGTAATTTTAAAGACTGGTTGCCCCTTTCTTCATTAGGCAAAGGAGTCAAATAGCTGGTCTAACTTCCTAAAGTCCTTTGTCCTGTCCAGACAGAACCTCAGACTTCTATGTAGATTCATACAATATAGTACAGTATATATTTCCTTTGTTTTGGTAATTGTAGAAAAAGGAAGGCAGATGAATCATTTGGTTCAAGTTAGTTTCGGTCATGACCTTTGGCACAAAAGAGCATTTCATCTACAGCATAACCTTATCCTTATGGATCACCACAGAGGAGAATTTTTTGTTAGAGCTTGTAGTTCTGATATTCTACTGGCTGACGTAACAGCCACCAGGAAGACAGTTTTACAAAACAATTATGATGTCTATTGTGCAAGCAAGTTCAAAGCAGTGAAGTGAGAGATCTTATAACAAAATACTGATCCCAGGATGGAATGGGATCCTTCAATGGAGGCCCAAGGTGGAAAACTGCTTTCAGGTAACGTCTTGCCCACTGCAGACACAACCAGGGAAGGTCATTTACCACCTTGGTGACAGCAGGAGTTGAAGGCAAACCCTCAAGGATATGTAATTGATGTCTGCAGGGCAATCTACATCTTGGCTTTGTCTGATGGTACACCCTTGTAAGGCTGCCCACTGTAAGAATTTTTTACATTTATTAGCATATGTGCTTTGCATCGATGGTCTTTGTGATGCATTCAATACTTTCTTGAGCTTTGTTGACATTTGGTTACTGCCTTTGCTTAAAACTGAAGTCATGCAGCTATCTTGAGTGCATGAAAGTTAAGTGCTGTTTCACAGACAGATGAAACAGGAACGTCTGGAAGGAAGGAGAAGGAGGGGACCTTCCCAAATGTAGGGATTCAGCAAGGGGAACCACAGTTGCACTGGCCAATATGAGCCATTAAAATCACTTTCAGTTTGAGCTGATTCCCCTTTCGAATTGCCTTCAGGATGGGCGGGTGGAATGGTATGCATAGAGCGGGCACATGGGAGAGGAGTGCGGCAAAGCAGTCCTTACTAGCTGTTGGACACGGGAAGAAATCATTCTTGCATTTTTCATTCCTTGGCAGATGAGGGGTAGGGAATCTGCAGTTGTTCTTTTTGGAGTAGTTTTATCAAAGGGATTTTGCAACCTCTAAACCATATGAGATCTTTTCTTGAGTGGCCCCATGTGAGGGAGTGTGTGCAGGCTATAATGGGAGTGAGTGATCATTTGTAGGGTAGTAGTATAGTACGGCTGAGGCAGGACATGAGTAATTTGGCCATACCTGGGTTGTGAACCATCAATAAGTTGTAGCCGAGTGCCAAAATCCCACTGCTTGATGGCTTCGATGCATAGCTGGAAACAGTGACGGCCCCCTACCTACTGCAACATACCACAGATGTTATCTCTACGTGCACATTAAGGGGCTTAGGGGAATGAAAAGCTGGAAAAGACTGCAGTGTCAAAAGCATGGCCCTGAGTTCTAGGATGCTAAACAAGGAGCAGGCATTAGTGAAAAGGACCCTTGTGTTGTCTTGTTCTAGTAATACCTTCCTACCCTAAGGAAGGCAAATATGCAGGCAAAACATATGTGGGTTGTGGACCAATAAACAGTTACATTGGGAAAGTGGCACCACCATTATAAGCACTGAACATACCACCTCGAGTGCATGATCCATTTTGAAAGTGGTTGCTTGTACTAATACCGATTCAAATGGAAAGACCACTGTAAAAGCTTTATGTATAAGTACACATGAATTATTAATGGACCAGTGATTACAATGTGTCTACGCAGTCTGATAATACTGCACCCTGTGGGTTCTTGAGCTAGGCACACCTGCTTGAGTGAGGATTGGTGTTTTTCTCTCGCTTTCTAGTCTATAAATGTTCTGTGCTGACGGGTGTTAAGGATGCATACTGGTAGTATTAAATACTGAGAATTCACTGATGTTGATCTCTAGCAGCTGAAACAGACTGGTCACAGCCTATGATTATGCCCCATTCAGCAGCTGTTGGGTTTGTGCAGCTAGTTACAAATAATCCTGGGAAAGGAGCACCTTGGTTCCCTGCAGTCTCTGCTGAGCTACAACTACTATCACGCACTTGGTAAATACCATGGGGCTGTGATGGGACAGACAGGCAAGCTTCTGAACTGAAAGTAATTGGCCCTGACCCTGAAATGCAGACAGCTGCTTGATTTCTGAGTAATCTTTAAGGGTAAGTAACTGTCTTGAAGGACCAGAAAGCATATCCACTCCCTTCTAGCTATGCAAGTGAGGACTACTTGCATGCTGACCATGTGGAAAATTTTCTTGTGTACAAAGTGATTTAGGCTTCAGAGCTCTAATACGGTCCGGATGGCTTGAGTCTTTTTTTGCACCAAAAAGAATGCGAAGCAGAAGCGTTGGTTTCTTTGGTCTGATAAAAAGTACAGCTGTATACAGTTGTAGTTGCAGTATTCATAACATTAGGGGGATCCACTACCTAGGGCAGCCTAACATCCGGTTAGTCTACCAAAGCCTTAGGTTGCTTTAAGGTGTGCAGTATGCTACATGTATGCTACTTGACTAGCACAGGGCATAAAGGTGACGTCAGGATGTGCCATCTTCAGAACTGAAAGTCCCAGAAGGAATGCCAGTCCAAGGAAAAATATGAGGTAATCAGTGCATCCAGAAGACAAATGGACCAGGGAAAGGGGAAGGGATTGAATACTGCAACACTAAAGAGAAGGACATCTACCGTAATGGTAAGATTTTATACAACTGTACTGTCCTTCCATTTCACTATTGCAGTATTCATAACATCAGGGAGAGTGCCAAAGCTCAGGAAGAAACTTGGGAGGAGGAAGGACCAGCAGAGCCCTCTAGAAAACCATGAAGGATGGCACTAGCAAAACCAGCTCTAGCTCTGGAGATTTCATCCAACCTGTAGTGCTTGGTAAATGTATGCACAGAAGTCCAGGTAGCTGCTCAAGAATAGAGTTAGTATCCAAACCCTTGAAAAAAGCACCAGAAGAAGCCACAGCCCTAGTAGAATGAGCCTTAACAGAATAAGGAAGGCTCTTACTATGAAACAAATAACAAAAATAAATATATTTTGAGATCCAAGAAGAAACAGTCTGCTTGCATGCAGCTAATCAAAAGGACCTGGGATGAAAGGAAACAGATCTGATTAGATTTCCTAATAGTCTTTGTCTTATCCAAATAAAATCTGAGTTATATATACACCTCCAGAGTGTGCAGCATCTTCTCACTAGCAGATTGTGGAGAAGGGAAAAAAATGGTCAGAAGAAGAGACTGATTAGAAGACAACTCATTCACCCCCTTGGGCATAAAAGAAGGATTAGTACATGCAAGGACACCCTGTCCTTATGAAATATCAAAAAAGGAGGATGAACCATAAGGGTTTGAAGCTCAGACACCCATCTGGTAGAATTACAGGTTAACAAAAGAACAGTCTTCTAAGAGCAATGTTGCAAGGAAGCTGAAGCTGCAGGCTCAAAAGGAGTTAAGTGGAAACCATACACCATAAAGTGTTGCAATCCCTGCACAGTATGGTGGAGTGAGACTTAGGAGAACATCAGCATAGAGGCAAAACCATCTCTCCTGCAACACTCTACCACACAGCCAGCCTAGTCATGCCACTAGTATGTCCATGGAAGGAGGTAGAGCTAAACCTAAAACCAGCCAGAGAGAGTAATGACAGACCCCTCCTCTCTTGCTCATTTCCCTGGTTAACAAGGTGATTCAAAGTCCATTAATTGGGAGGCTTTCTTCTCTAGAAAGGACCCACTGAAAGAATGGCCAGGTTGGGGTACACCCCAAATGTAGTATTCGAGAGAAGAATGGAGTAACAGGGAGTATAAAGGGGTCTAAATCAGCAGTGGATAACTAAGTCATTCTTTCTGCACAGCAGCACTGTGACACGGCAAGTTCCCACTATGATCCATCTCCCAACCCAATTCTGAGCAAACCTGTTGTGCCAGTTAGGGAACTGGTAGTCCAAATTCATCCAAGGGATTAAAACCAAACACAAGGGAGAAGCATAAATCAGAGGAGTAAGGAAACACTCACACACTGCAATGTCATGTAGCCACAGAGTAGAAGCCCTTAAAAAGATCACTAACACTTCAAAGAAACCTAGCCTGGCTGTGACAAAAAGAATTTCATATTTACTGGTGACTACAACCTTACTTGAATGGGTGAGAATACAAGACTGCTTGACTTGCTTGTCCATTATAATTTAAAGCAATCAATCTCAGAAACAACCAGCTCAATCTTCCCTTTTCAAGTCCCCCATGTTAGATACCTAGATCTCAAATATTTCCCCAAAATACCTAAATACAGCAGTATTACCCACGGTCTTCAGTAACCACTGACCATCACCATCATCTGTTTTTTCGAAAGACCCAGGTAGGGACTAGTAATTATATCTAGCAGTTTATTTTCTTAAAGGCTGGAAAAACTTTGCTCCTTGAGCTTGCCAATTTGGACTGGGACCGACTAAAGAGAATCTAACCTCACTACAACTCTTGACTTGCATTTTGGGTTTAATCATGGTTGGCTTTCTTTGATCACTCTGGCTTCACCCTCATGATCAA
Source organism: Protopterus annectens (assembly GCF_019279795.1). Taxonomy (NCBI): domain Eukaryota; kingdom Metazoa; phylum Chordata; order Ceratodontiformes; family Protopteridae; genus Protopterus; species Protopterus annectens. Next base: position 1,795,207,009 of record NC_056728.1, on the reverse strand, counting down.
ACCACACCAACCATGGGTAAATCCTGTGATACCCTCATCCAGTCGTGGATTACTGCTAAAATGGAAATGAAAATCTAGGCCAGCTAAAATTAAAGTACCAAATACCGTAAAGAAGATAAAAGAATCATAAGATGGCAGCGCCTTATGCAGCAGCGGCCTCTTTAGCTCCTGTTGTTCGTCTTACGTTGTTTTCTTTTTTCCTTAGTTGGACTGCTTTTCTGGAGTTGCTAGCTGCCAAGTATGGAGACGAGGCAGCCATGGTGTTGATGGATCGGTTGGGACCAGTAGACCGTTCGGGATTAGCTCAGATAGCTTGTTGTGGGTGTAGTGGCGGGAATGGCTGGAGTGGTTAGCCTGGTCATGGCTGTTCATGCCTGTATGTGTTGAGGCACATCAGGATAAGTGGATTGTGGAGACTGGGTGCTGTGCTAGATCCAAGATGATACTGAAGCTGGAAAACTGGACCTTTGCTTGGTGGAGACAAAGTTGGTGTTGGAGTGGCTGCTGGATTAAGATTGAGATTGTGGAGACTGTGGTTGCTGACCTGGACAAAGGTGGATGCTGGAGACCAGACTGTCTGCTTAGATGTATGCTGATCTGGACTTCTGAATTTCTGTTTTGTCGGATCGGTGGAACTGGACTGGGACTTGGTGTGGAGATGGAGCTTTGGTTGGCTGTGACTCTGTGTTATATGTGTATATTGTTTATGTGATTTACGTGCTTGTGCTTTTGTTGTAATGGTTTGTGTGTTGTGTATCAATTCAGCTGTGCACTTCATGGCTGTACGGTCTAAATGACAAAGTTTTACTTACTTAAATACTTAGAATTGGAGGTGGGAGCCTAAGAAAATGGAAGGAGCAAACTACATAAAAATAAATGGAATTTGTGGGAAAAGTACAAGCAGAACAATGTGCAGAAGGAGTAAGGAGGTTTAAGGGAAGGCAGAAACTCCGCAACATACGTAGTACTGGAGTGAATGATAACTGTTAAAAGGAAACAAATGTATACAGCATGAAAATGCTGAAAAATATTACTATGGTTTGTCTTCTTTTCTGTTAATGTACTTGTACCCATGTCACATGTTTAAGAATACAAATGATCCTGACAAACAACTGTACATACTCAAAAACACTTACATAAATACTAAAAATGACAAAGCCTCACATTAAAAACAAAAATAGTTTTTTATCCACCCCACCTCAAGGCTTCTAGGACTTGAGCAGTTTCAGCTTGGTTCTCTTCAAAAAAACTATTTTCTTCCAGTCCTCAACACCCAGCCCAGGCCCTATATCTCCATGGTAGGTGCCCCAGCTATTCCCCACTGGTCTTCAGTATGTGATAAACTTAAAAAGCGTACACAATTATCCCTCCCCCAAACCATCCTGTATACTAAAAATCCCTTCTGAAAAAGTCCACCAGCTAATACAAACTGAAACTGACAAAAGAGCAATAATGCCCGACAGGGTGTGTGTTAATGTGTAATTAATGCCCGCCCAGGGGTGTTGAGGCCCGACACCACAGCCGGAGGGTCTCTACACCCCTGGAGGGGCATTAATTACATGTAACATACACCCTATTGGGCATTATTGTGCTCAGAAAATGAGAATGGGCTATCTGTAAAACCTGTTGTGTTTTAAGTGTGTGTGTGTGTGTGTGTGTGTGTGTGTGTGTGTGTGTGTGTGTGTGTGTGTGTGTGTGTGTATATATATATATATATATATATATATATATATATATATATATACACACACACACTTTTTTTAATCACTATATATTTTTTAGTATATTTTTGATGTAAAATAGTTCCTCTGCCTAATGTTTCAAACTTGCTGTAGTATATGTTACTTGTGTTGGAGGAAGCATTTTACAGCCAATGTATAACATTTTAAAAATAACCAGGTTATTTACCTTATTTTTGGTGCCTTACTCCTAATTTTTTTTGCTTTACAGTCACTGGAGATTGAAGTTACTATACAATGACATACATTTCAGCTTCAGATTTCCTTTAGTTTAGCAGATTTGCAATTTTATAAGAGCAATAATTACGTTTCTATTTTACAGCCTTTGTTTCCCCTTTATTTTCTGCTTTAGCCTGATTTCTTCAGCTGAAAGATGCAGAGGTTTGTAAACCTCTTCACTGCTGCTGCTGCCAGTGGTCATCTCACAATCTCTGCTTCAGAAAAAAAAAATGCATGCTAACGAAAACCCTGTTATTCTAGAAATGTTATAAGTTTATAAGAGCAATATTTAAAATCTGTCCTTATTTTCACCCCTTTGTTTCCCCATTATTTGTGCCAAGAGGCATACCTCTCAACTGTCCATATTTTTACTGAATGTCCAGATTTTTGGCTCATATTTTTGATCTGTTCCTCATAAAAGTTGTGTTTTTCTGGCAATTTACTGGGATGGTCTAATGTCTGAAGTCACTAAAAATAGCATACATTTGAGTTACAGACTTCATATCCTTCAGAAATCTCTGTTGCTCTAGCAACTAAGTTCATAAGAACACTATTTAATATCTGTCCTTATTTTTAAGCTTTTGTCCCCCCCATTTTGTTTGTCCCCTCATACACACACACACACACACACTTCTGCTTTCATGCATGCATTCACTCACACAAGCAAACAGCAACATAAACACACACACACACGATCATTTCTCTCTCTTACTTTCATGCATATACTCTCTCACAAACACACACAGACACACGCTTTTTATTTTACACTCGCTAAACAGCAGAAATGCTGCTTAACCAGTGTAAAATAGCAGCTTAACCAATCTGTCTCACACTCATACAGGCATACATTTTCACACACTAACACATACACATTTTTTTTAATTTTACTTTTATTTTACACTTGCTAAACAGCAAAAGCGCTGCTTAGTGAGGATAAAATAATGGCAGCCATTCCGTTTTTCTCAGTCCGAGCTCCAAGTCAGTATGATAAGCTGCCGTGAAGCGGCAGACCTGTTTTTCACCGGGCATTACTTGTACATTAATACCCGGTTGGAGAACACTTATTCTCCAATCAGGGTACTGATGTACAGTAAGCCCATTCTCTAAGCCCCACTAACAACTGGCAACATTGCCTGCCTTCCTTAAAATGGCTAGCCCACTCATAACCAAACAAGACTTATGGCTTCAGTCTTACTTCTGGTTAATAGAGTCATCCCATCTAGACAGTTATCCCATCTAGATTCAAACATGCAATTGCCCTGCCACTTCCTAATCTGTCCTCTTCTACTGACCCACAGGACTTTTTCCTTCCAGATAACCTTTGCTGTACCACAAAGATTCTTGAAAAATGGTTTACAAGCAAGTCTTAGACTGGTTGGACAAATATGGAATCCCCCTGGATAAAAAAATATGGTTTTAGAAAAGAGTTTAATGCTCTGATATTTAAAACTTGATGAATGGCCTAACTCTTAAATGGTTACCATCTTTGCAGACAAAAAGGGAGCTTTAAAAGCAGTTCATTATTCATTTTTGATATCAAAGCATGAATCCACAGGCACTGAAGAAGGTTTTCTAAAAAATATCAACTAACTGCAGAACAGGACTTTTAAAGTCTGAGTCATCCTCCTCTAACACAGGAGATTACTAGGCCAATTTCTGCTTTCATTTTTTTACCAATGCAACTCTGCATGTATAAGGACAGACATGCAGACTAAAGTCAGTGTTCTTTGGTTTTACAATAATAAACTTAGAGCAAGTACAAAAAGACTGCAGACATGTTATTCACCACTTAGGGAAAAAAGTGAAAGATTTCAAATGAGAATATTTGACCCAAATAAATGTACAGTCCCACAAATACTCAAGTACAAATGTTTCAAGTTTTGTTTAGGTTCTACACTCATTTAAATCCCATACTCCCATCACAGTACACGCTGCGGTGGTGGTGCTGCGGTAGCATTGTCGCCTCACAGTAAGATGTCCTGTTCGATTCTCAGCTAAAGCGTCCTCTGTGTGGAGACATGCGTGAATGGGCATACCTTCGTTGAAGGTTGTACGTTAGGGCTGACAACTCAGTACGTAAAAATCTACTGCCAATCATTAGCGGACTGGAGTTCCGCTGTGGCAACCCCTAACCGTGAAAAGCCAAAAGAAACAACAACTCCCATCACAGTACTTAAGCTACTTGGGTACTGCTATACAATACTCAATGTGTTAAAGTCTGAAACTAGACAGGACAATGGAGTAAACTACTTCTGTCTCAATTGGTAATCTTGTTCAACATTACTTATTAGGTTTTATGACTAAAGATGGGTAACACAAGTATTCAACACTCTACAGTGTGAAGTTTAATGTGCAAGTGGCAGGCAAAACAGCAAAAACAGAAACTCAATATCAAAACTATTGAAACATTTTTTTGCAGGGGTACTTTGTCCCCCTATACCTCCCCACATACACATCCCTGTTACTTACATGGCTGTACACTGGAGATTATTCAAAATATTGTAATCATGGAGTTAGTACACACTCAGACCTGTGCCCATTCTGGAGTTTTGGAAAACATGTGCATCAATCGTCTGTCTTGCTCCTAGCTTATAATATTCCTACCTATCAGAGTGCAGTAAATAATCAGCAGATTTAAATCTTTAGTTACAGAGAATACCACTGCTCTCTCAAGAGCTAGATGAATCACAATAACTGAGAGAGTCTCTTTACCCTTACCTTCATTCTCTTTTAAGCTGTTTGAGTTGGATTACTGGCCTTCCATAACTAATAAAGATGCAATTAAGCCAAGATCATAAATTCAGGAAACTCTTATGAAGTGGTCCAATTTCAATACAACAGTTGGAGAGAAAAAGTCTTCTTAAACTTTTTTACCAAGCAAATGACATATTGTGTTGGTGAAGAAAAAGGAAAACTATCCTGTATTTTATATAAACATCTGGATCATCTAAATGGAGTATAACTTTAACTTCTTCAGGGAAAATAGACAAGTTACCCAGGCCATTGTTGCTGTGCAGCAACCTGCCTCAGTGTTTTTTCTCCAGTACTTACCAACCTTCGCTTCTTTTGATAAACTGTCTGATTTGTTAGCATGGATGCCTTTACCAAAGATGAACTCTTGATATGTTATGCATGTAACTTGCTGTAGTCTTTGCTCCTCTCTCTACTAGTCCTATACAGTGTAAATTAATATGCTGAATGCATCATCTTACCCTTCTGTTACTTGTATTTTCCTTTCATCGGGATTCTGCTATATTACAATGGGAATGCTAAATCTCTGCTGATAATTACATTATGACTGGTCTGCCAGCTTGGCTTGACTGACTGTTCGACTGTTCTGACTTTTATTCATTACTCTGTATATTACTCAAACTATCTATCCTGTGAACAATGTCTCATTGTTGTCCATTCTGTTAACTCCTTCACACCTATTTTCCCTCAGTTAGATCTTGCCGAAGTACAGCAATAACTTGAAATCTGTATGAAAATGGTTTCTCACTTTTTTTTTTCTCTCCAAATCTTTTGGCTTTCTAATACCATGACAGGAATGGACCCCATCCCTAAGTCAAAGTATAATTAAAGTTCATGAAATTAGTATTGTTTCAATCGTTGATGTCAGCCAAAGTGTTCTTTGTACCACCCGCAATGTGCCCAGTAATGACTCCTTCTGCAATTCATTTGTATGGAGATACATGTATTGTTAACATATCTAAACACAATTGTAGATTCTTTTTTTTTATAAGACCTGTTGCTCCTACTACTACTGGAACTGTCTGGGTATCTTTGCTCTCATTTCTGCCTGCAAATCCTGACATATTATGACTGTGTGTCTCCCTATACGCAAGACACTGTAGTCATTGGGAGTAGCAATTTCAGTGATCAATGCTACTTTGTCTTATTTTCATGGACCACTACATCTGGCTTTCTCGCCAAATGGTCATTGTGGCTTTGTTAATTGTTTCTAAGCATATTAATATATTTCAAAGTTCTCTGCCTGTCTGTCCATATCATGAATGAACAGCCCACCTACCAGGCTAAGAAAACAAAAATGACATCATGAGCAATGTGAAGAACTAAACTAATGCTGAGGACTTCAACTCACAGCAGGACAAGGAGGCTGTCTCAGAAGACTAACACATTTCTTCCACTAGTCTTACCTGAGAGTCAAGTCAAGGGCTGGAGTACTTCTATTTTTACTTTTCTTTGCTTAGTGCATGTGTGGGGGCAAGACCTTATTTACACAGACTGAAATTTAATCCATCTGCAAACTTTTTTTGTCTGGTCAGTTATGATTTAGGTATATTTTTATGCTGCTCCAGTTATTTCCTACAAGATGAGTACCTCCTCCTTGATGACAGATATCCAAAAGCCATTTTTGTCCAGAGTGAAGACTGGAATATATTTTTGTAGTATTTTCCAACCGTATTAGGTTGTACTATAAACAGAATGAGAGTTCACCAGATATTTTCAAATTTTTGCTTTCACCCCTTGCTTTTCCCTGTGTTGTTTCAACTGCCAGCTTTATAAAACACAGAAGCATGTGTTTTTTCTTTCATCCCTTGCTTTGCCCTGTGTTATTTCATCAACTGCCAGCTTTATAAAACACAGAAGCATGTGTGCACACACACACACACACACACACACACACACACACACACACACACACACTTGTTGAGTATATACACTCAGATTACACAGATACTAGGCTAGCTGCCATTGTGGGCCATATTTAAGCCATACCAATTTCCATTTTTGTCCTTGAATTAACCTATCCAAACTGATTAGGTTAGAGACTGGCCTTACCCATACCAAGGCTGATAATTATATATTACCCCTAATGAGAATAACTGGGAGCCTACCATAGAAAATTTGAGGGGACTTATGCATGGGATAAAGCATTTAGGTGTGGTCTCTGCCCATTAGTAGTACGGGAAACAGTCCTGCCGTAAATTTTCTGTTTTCCATCCAGAGATCCAAGTGGCACTTGAATCTGGACAGGGATAAACTTTGTTTAATGTGAATGGGGAGTCTGTTCCAGATAAAAGATATCCTCTGCGAGATATACCTGTCCCTCCAAACCGTCCTGCTGATGTTGCAGAAGAGGTTTAGATCCACAGACTGAGTATTTCGGATGCCATTGAACTTGCTGTAACTCCAACAGTACTGGCTTGGAGGATGCTTTGTATGACAGACACAAGTCACCTCTTAGTAGTCTGTAAATGTATAATACACACACACATATATATATATATATATATATATATATATATATATATGTGGTGTGTGCATGTGTGTGTGAGCAGGATTTTATATACATACACAGACACACATTTTACTTTGAGCTATATTTTATTTAGTGGCTTGAAATGCTGAGGAGAGTGATTTTTTTTATGAGAAAGACTAAAGGAAAAATAATAAATATGCTATTCTAAATAAAGGCACTTCCAAAGGATGTAAAAAAATGCCCTGTAGGCACCTCCTATAAAGGCCCTAAACAGTTAATATGTTACTACAGAAGAAATCTATTCTCAACTGCATTTAGTTGATACATACTTTGCTTTTTGGTCTTGTCGACTGAGTCCGAACTTGTGACGGTGAATGTCTCCACATGTCCATCCTTCATCAACAACACTGTAAAATAACATTTCAAAATAGATGTTACAAACCAGGATCTGTGGTGCTTTACTATCTCATCATAAAATAAAATATTTATCAATCCACCTTCAATCTTAAAGTTCAAAGAACATCAACAATAAAACCAAATTTTCCATGTGTCACTCACTACATTCCACACATCTGATGGTACAAACAAAAATAAAATAATTCAGTAATGGCACCTCTCACTTAGGAAACTAGCCTACTGACACAGGGAGACTCGATAACTATGAGGGCAGCCTTATGGGATTTGGAATAGGACCATTAGCCAGCCAAGTCAAGGATGATGTCCCAGAGAAAGCAAGCTGTCTAGAAGGGAAATGGGTTCATATTGCTGCACTAATGTTTTTCTCAATGAAAACAAAAAAGAGACATTAGCTTGCACAGAGAATAGCATTGGTATAAAGGATGGTATAAATATATTAAATGCTTGTAGGCATAGTTTTCAACATCTGCACATGACCATGGGTTGTCAAAGAACAAGAAATAACTGCTGACAAGGAAGGATGGCTAGCATCTTCACGTCTTTATTTTCTAACTTTTTTGCTCCCGAGATGGAAAGCCGATATCCAGGAGACCACCATTTTCCACCAGACCTGACTTGATATTTAAGGTTGCAGTGGAAATCAAGGTATTCCTGGTGTGGTGTCATTCAGCTGCCTTTTGTTTTATGCCTTACCCCCCCAATCCTCCCCCACCAAACGTGTAACAAGTACAATGATGTAATTCACAGAATCCCATGGATGTCTGCTGCTAATTCCACAACAGTTCGGTAGGTGCTGTATTCCTTCTGGGATTATCTAAGGTATCACAGGAAGAGCATTCTCCTGCTCCTTGTGATAGGCAAGCTAGCAAACTGCCACTCATTTCTCATCTCCCCAGCTGACTTGTCGTGAGGCAGGACATGTAATCAGATCCTGGTTTCTCAGATTTCGGCCAGGGTTCCATCCTTCTGTTATTACACCTTGCTCCTAAGTTCAGGGAATGCCATCATTATCATCATCCATTTTCAGCTGAAATTACCTTGTCCTAGGGGTATGCTGTGCATCATCACAAAACAAAAACAGGAATATAAACTGAATGGAAGACTACATGAAACAAGAATAAATATAGAAATATGCAATGGCTGTGTGCAAATTACAGGAATAAACCTGCCATCTGGACTGCAGAAGATACATCTACTGTCAGTCCATGACCTCACAATGAAATACACAATCTGTAATGCAATAATAGGTCAAAACTGTGACCGCCTTAGCAAGAGAGGACAAAATCAGTCTCCTTCAATCAGTCACTAGCAAAAACAGGACTGGACAAGGCTTTACTTCTACAAAAGGAGCATTACTGTTTGTAGTGCAATAATGATGCTAAAAAACAAAGCTCCCAACATGCTCAGTGAAGCCATACACTCAAGAAAGCCTTATCGGACAGGAATCTGGTGCAAGGATACAACCAAGTAAAGAAAACAAGGGGAAATAGGCTGACAATCAAGCATTAACGGGTTCAGCGAGACAACTTTAACAATATTTACTCTCTGTACCCTCTGTTGACAGTTTTGGTCTACAGGAAAAACTGTTACAGAGAAAGATGGAATTTTTAATGGGAAAACATAACTCTATAAAAGGATTAGCATATGCAGTGGTGAAGTTCTAAAAAAGCAGATTATAAATATACGAAGCAAAATCCTTTGCATTATTTACTGTTATTATAGAAACACAAAGAGGATTTTTGTACCTGAGTTTGCAAAACTGTCCTCTCTTCTCTATCCAGATGTAGCGGAGACCCTGAAACTTGTAGTAGCGGAGCAATATTTTCTGCAAAGAAAGAGAAATGTCAAAGCAGTGCACCATCTTCTGTCCTAAAAACTGTCTACAGAAACGCCCTGTGAAAAAATCAATATACAGTAAACACCACATAATATTAACATTTTGACTATATCCTCAGTTTAAAAGAATTACATCAAGAGCAGAATGAAGTATTTATAAGACGGATTTGTTTTCCATTCTTTGTGATGTAGCCTATAAATTTCTGACCTGCCTTTCCACCACCGTATGTGTGTATACACTATTTACTGAATAGAATGTATTACTACTCTGTTTATATACAGCTTTAGCATTAATCATCCAATCACAAATGCATTTTCATTTTCCATGACGGTCATAATCACTTGTTTGTTTGTGTCTTTCGGCTTTTCCCGGTTAGGGGTCGCCACAGCGGAACTCCGGTCCGCTAATGATTGGCAGTAGAGTTTTATGTGCTGGCTTGCCGGGCCTAACGCACAACCTTCAACGAAGGAACTCCCATTCACGCATGTCGCTACACAGAAGATGCTCTAACTGAGAATCGAACGGGCAACATCTAACTGTAAGGCGACAACGCTACCGCAGCACCACCACCGCAGTCTGACGGTCATAATCACTATGAAGGAAAAACAGAAAATATCTACTGCCACACATCTAAAATGTGCATTAAGTTTTAGCATTATGACTTTCTTTGCAATACTGCTGTTGACTGCAATAGTGCTATTTGTATCTTGAGACATAGGCAGACACTAGCTGCAGTTTAATTTGCCATTCCAAGTCACTAACTCATTTGCATAGTTATGGATAAACAAATATCCACAGGTCACTAGTTTTCAAAATGGCCACATGCTAGACTTCATGACAAAATACAGCATCACTGATGACACAGTGCAGTAGATCTCCATGTTAAACAGCAGAAGATAATACACTTATATGAATACTCATTGTATCTTTCCATCTTTAACTAGGACTACTGGTGTGGTTCCAGTTAATGGGCTCTCCTCCTTTTATCACTCAGCATCCCATACTAATGGGGTCACTAAACTCACTCTTCATGGCTCATGTGCACCTCTAAGTTAATGCAATGGGCTCATTCACTCAGCATCCCATACTAAATGGGGTCACTAAACTCACTCTCCATGGCCCATGCGCATAATGCAATGGGCTCATTCCTACAGCCCATAGTCTTCTTTCAAAGACAAATCGGGACTATTTTTCACAATAAAGCAAAATATGTACAAATAATAGATATAGCAGCATTCGTTATATCTGACAACTTTTGATGCTGCCCTTTTTCATTTGACATTTGCTGACCGGGAAAGTCCGACTGAGTCATGAACCCATTTTCAGCAGAGGCCTGGGGAGAAAAGCTCCACAAAGTAACAAAAGTTCAACAAGATTCACAAGTTAAAAATAAATCATAAAGATATAAAATACAGTGAAAATTAGAAAAACTTCTGCAGAGTACAAAATTTGACAATATATAGGTACAGTGAGCATTTCATTTGTGTGTTAGTGTATAGCTTGCAGTAAACAAGTAGCACGGTTGACTTTAGGTAGTCACTGTTGATTCCCAGTAGAGATTGCCATCCAGGAATACGCTAGTTTAATTCAGTTTGTTTATCTATAATTACAGTTTCTATGGTAGGCTGATAATACAGCTTATAATGCGAGTTACAGTATTTAGAAAGGATGTTTACAATGATCTTTTAGGTAGACTTGCACGAGGGCTTTTGAGAAGAGGAAAACCGTGTAGACGTTATCTGAAGTTCATAAGTCAGACTAGGAGGAATGTGGAAAGTATAGAGAGTTAAAAGGAGTGGAAGGTGGGGGGGTAGTTTGGGAAAGTATATTTGCTAAGTTTTTTTGGAACAGGGGCAAATGCTAGTATTTTGGTAGTGTTTTTTTTTTTTTTTAGTGTGAGTTTAAAATACTTAGTTTGTTATTGATCTGATGTTTGCTGGAACGGTATTTCAAAGTTTAGCTACAGTGTAGGAGAACAGACGGTGTCCGGCCCTTTTTTGGTCTGTGTAGGGTTATTAGTTTCGCTTCTAAAGGGAGGGGCCTAGTGGGTGTGTAGGTTTGGATGAGTGAGTTAAAGGCTGGACAATTATCAGGCTGATACATGACTGTGCACCATGTTGAGTTGTTGGTAATCTAGGAGATGTAGAAGTTTGAGCCAATTGAGGGAAATGAGAACTGTGCAGTGGTGTGCGGTAAGGGGTGCATTAATAATACATCTAGCAATTTTATTATAGCAGGATTCTAGTTTGTTTTTGAGGGCAGTCGGAATATTTGTCAGAATGGGTGCAGCACAGAGGAGAGAGCAGATTAGGTAAGTAGTGTGATCCTTTTAGTTGTGTTCATAAAGTTTTTGTGGTGGTAAAGCATTACAAGTTAATAGTGAGTTTTCTTTACTGTGTTTTGAATATGTGCGTCAAAGGATAGTTTATTATCAACGGTTATATCTAGTAGTTTTGACTGGGGAAATGATTTTGAGCGGAGTATTGTTTAGTGAAAAGATCAAAGTCAGTTGTGACATTTGTGGGAGTGACAAGGAGAAATTTAGGTTTAGCAGGAGCTGTGAATTATTTAGCCAGGTCTTAATGGAAGTGAAAGCATTTTGGGTTAGATGCTGGAGGTGTTTTATGCTGTTGGAGGAGGTGATGACAGTAGAATCATCGGCATACTGTATAAGGGAGCTTTGATGGGAGGCACAGAGAAGCTTGTTAAAGATGTTAAATAGTAGATGTCCGGGAATGGACCTAAGGAACTCCAGTGCTATTTGGCAAGAAATTTGAGAGGGTTTCACGTAATTTTATTCACTGTTGCCTGCCTGTCAAGTAGCTATTGAACCATTGTTGAGCAGTGGGGGCAAGACCGAGGGCAGAGAGTTGCTGAAGTAGCTTGGGGTGGGAAACTGTGCTGAAGGCTTTGGAGAGACCAAGAAATATTACGGATGTTAGCAGGCATGCATCTCTGGCTTTATTGAGTGTGTCAGTGAAAGAGAGTAATGCAGCAGTTGTACTATGTGATGGTCTGAAGCCATGTTGTGTAGATGTGAGTAGCTTATTTTGTAGTGTACGATCAATAGCTGGTATTTGGGATTTTCTGCTCGAGGATACCTTTGACACTTTTTCATTCTGCAGTCCTATCCTCAAGGACTTGCATCCTTCCCATATGCCATGCTATGTGTGGGGTCTAGGAAGACAAGCCCCGTCTCATGCTTTTTAATTCTAATCCCTAGTAAAACTCCATAAGTACATGTGAAAGGCATGAAAAATCAAGCATGCAGAATTATAAACTTCACGGGCATATAGGATCATCCTAATCAATGGGATAGCAAGAGTGTAATAAGTAAGCAATGCAGAGGGCCCTCTCAAAGACTCCAGGATTCATTTATGTTGTCCCCACACAGGAGATGAGCAGCTAGTCTGTCTTCCTGAAGTCGTGCAGGCTTTTTACATGAAATCCGAGCTGGCAGTCTATGCCAAGGATATAAAAGAGTCGGCCTGCAGAAAGAAAACAGTGACATGAACAGACTAAGGTAGGGAAAGGTCAGAAACTATTTTATGTAGGAAACCAGTTAATCCTGAGGGGCACTGAATCCTTGTGAAAGATCAGACAAGGTGCCCTACAAATAATGGTCTGCAACTCAGACTGTGTAAAAAAAACTATTTGATTAGGTTTGAAAGACTATTCATGCACAGTACTAAAATCTGCCATACCACCAAGGTAAACAAACAGGAAAGCCAAACAATTTAGAACAGCAAGCAATATATCTAACACGGCAGCTCACCCTTCAAAGAAATGGCAGTTGATGTGGAAACAGAAAAATTCTGTAAAACAGAAACCTTAGTCACAAAAATTCATGTGAAAACTGGGAGATCAAAATGAAAACAATATATAAGAAATTTGGGCATCCCTGAAATATCTCCATAACATAACTAAATGCCTTCATGAAGTGTCTAACCTATAGGATTATGCACTTAACTCCCTATATTCACATGAAACACAGAATCCGTCTCAGATACCATCAAAATGCCCAAATTATTCCTTTTCTAGATGTGTAACAATGGCAAAGGCATAATTTAAAACTAAATACGGACGGGTAAGACATAGCTGCAGATACAGATACATGAGGAATGGGGATCGATATTAGGTGACTTCTGAAGCTACAGAAAATTATGTACATTTCTTGGGTCTTGTATGTGGTAGTGGTACCCCATTTCCCAAATGTTGAAAAGACTACAGATTCTTAACTGGAATGCTTGCACAGGACTGCCCCAGTAAAGTGACAGATGGGGAACTCACTAAAAGTGACAGTGTTGAAAAGTCTTTCCATTCTCAGTCTTGTCATCTTATTGTTAATGGGGTGTGTAGCTACAACAGGTGGTGAGAAACAATGACAATTTCAGCTTTACTGTTAGAAGAGTGTGGTAATGGTACAGGATGAAATCATTACGCCAGATATGACCTTAAGAATCATCTTACCAGGAATTAGTAAATATGATGCAGTAAACCTTTGACATGTGCCTTGTGTGATACATTCAGAATAACTATTTAAGCAGACAGGAGCCAAGGGTTACATGCTTCAAATTAAAATAAAGTGAAGGAACAAGGCGATATGTGTATGAGTAGGTACAAAGATACCCAGCCTTATGGCACCACTGCAGAATGAAGTATCTAGGTATATGGACAGTTACTCATACTACACAATCATTAGAAACATGGGGGAGATATGATGGGAGAAATAATAGGAAATGATTCATGTGGATGTGGACCAGAAAATAGAAGCAATCAAAATGTTTATAGTACTTCTTCTATTATACCTGTGACAAACATTTCTCTTCTCCCCAGGACAAGCTAGGTAAAGACTCTGATAAGGGTCATTTCCAGGTACTTTTGGGAATAAGGCAAGCCTAGGGTAAAATAAGAGGTTTTGCTAAAGGCACACAGTTTAGGGAGAAGGCTATGCCAGACATGGTAAGATATTTTGAAGCAACACAAAACAAATTAGGATACTATACACAAGATATGTACACATAGTTAACTGGAAAGAACTTATTCTGGATCAAAAGCCTATTTTGCAGGCTATCCAGAAGTTGAGAATTTGAACTGTTCTACACAGAGACTACAGAAAGAGAACTAGAGGATTCTCATGCAAAGTTTTTGAAGGAAGGCATGAAAATGGTGACGCTCTAAACCTTCCAACTAAAAAGAAAAATCACAGACTGCTGGTATAGGAAAAGTAACAAGTTTTTTTTTTTTTTTGGGGGGGGGCAGTTGTGGAAAGGGGTCAAAATAATGAAATGGGAGGAAGGTTAAAGAGACATGTGGCTTAGATAGGAATGCCTGGATGCAGGTTTCAGGCCTTTTGAACTTGCTTGAGAAATACAATAGGGAATTGCTAAGAAACGGCATGACTAGACTACAGCCGATTCAGATTTTACAGGAAGCAAACTCTGAATATAGTGGCAGCAACAGAATACTAAGCAGAATGTATCTGTCTCTTTTGGAGTGTAACAAAGTACAAGTCACAAAACATTTAAGCAATAAATGGGAGAAGATATGAAATGTAATGGGACTGGAAAATATTGGCAGTGGATTTGCAAAATTCCTAAGGAGATCACCAAGGCAAGGAAGTTTCACATATATTTACCTGGAAGTATTTACACAAATATTTTATAAGCCATCCAAGTTTAATAAAATGTTTCCAGAGGCCAGAGCTATGTGAAGGGAGGGAAGTAGGAAACTGAAAGCACATTTTTTGTGAATGTGGTCCGCTCAAACAATTTAATGTTGAGAAGATACTAAGCGACAATTGGGAAAATGATGGTATAAAATAAATGTTAAATTACATAAGGAAGCTGATAAGTCTCACTTTAAACAGAGGTTTGGTCTCACTATTGTGGCTAGTATAAAAAAAACGATTACTAGAACGTGGAAATCACAGTAGGTGCCCACCTTAGAAGATGCAACAACATTATTGAAGGATCTTAAACAGCAACAGGAGCACTTGCAGAAGGGGAGGAAGGGAAAATATCACCAGAGTAACCAGCAGCATTGGTAGAAGGTTTGGCGCCAACATATATAGGTGGAGGAATCTAACTGAATATTTGTTTAGCTGTAATGGAGGTGGAATACAAAGTCACCTAGCTATGTTCACAGGATGACAACTAAACCAAAAAGTAAAAATGTCACACTAACAAGCCAATTAGTAAAAACCACAAGAAAAACCTAGGCAAGCCAGAGTTTCCACACAGTGGGAGGAAACCGGAGCACCCAGAGGAAACCCACGCAACCACAGGGAGGACATGCAGACTCCGCACAGAAGGCATCCCAGCAGAGGATCGAACCGGAGAACCTCTTGCTGTGTTGTGGCAACGCTAACCGCTGCACCACTGTGGCTGCCCCTGACTTGAATCTGTCCATAAAGACTTTAAAAGGAAAAAGTAAAAAAAAAAATGTCATGCACATTCAGAAGCCATATAGCTGAAACACCATTACTTTAAGGGGTCATCTGCATATATCCCATGGGCCTCTATTACAGGAGGTTTAAGGTATCATACGGTGAAAACTCTAGCTTGGCTATTTTTTTTTCTTGTAGTTTTTACTAATTAGTTTGTCTGTGAGACCTTTTTTACTTTCTGCTTTAGTTAGTTCGGATATTTTGCAGACACTTTAATGGTTATGGACATCAGTTGGGTTTAAAGACCCTGTGTTTCTAGATTATATCCAAAAAATCCACGTATGGTGTGCTGACAAGGTCATAAGATGCCCAAAATGTGCAGTCCCACTGCCAGTAGTGTTTGGCTTTGCTGGCCTACATCTGTCCATACAAACTTAAAAAAGAAAAAAAGTTAAAAAGTCATGGACATTAAACCATATAGCTGAAACATTTGATATCCTTAACGGGTCATTTGCCTATTCCCACAGACCTCTATTACAGGGGATTTAAGGTATCACACAGTGAAAACTCTAGCTTGGCTAGGTTTTTCTTGAAGTTTTTGCTATATTCATTGGATTATGATTAGTAGGATAATCAGCTAGAAATGGTTTGTTGTATCTGGCTATAATATGACATCCTTCACTCTTATTTAAAGTGGTTGCAAATGTCATTTCTGGACTGGCTCTCTGTTTAACTACTTGATTTAGAAAAAAACATTTGTTTTTATTAATTATAAAAGTAAATATTTTGCTGTTCGTAGAGACAGTCACCAGCCTCTAGTAAGTGCACCTTGCATGTGGGTTGCTGTCTGTATGGAATTATTAGTAAATATGCAAGTAGCTTGAAAGAAGAGAGAAACAGTTCCACCACCTTTTTGCATTCAAGGATCTTAGGTCTCTATAAGGTACGGTCGTGCCACTAAGACAATTAGATGTTTAAAAAGTGCAAAGGGGAAAGATTTGCAGAAATGTAGTTCTCGTAAAGAAATTGCTGTGCATCCTGTATGACCTTTATAGCCTCTTATATCATCTGCAATAACTTACAATCTTTCTGTCAATGTTTACTTTACAGAGGGAACTTTGTGTCTACATGTGATCTAATGCAACAATCTCTAAGGGGACTGCATTCACTTACTCTCTACAACTTAAAGTTAAGGATCCCCAGAAAAACAATTTGTTGTCAAAACAGAAAGTGGTAACAGTGGATGAAAATAATCTTACTTAACTTTTTTGCATAATCAAGAAGCTTACGAGTTGCTAAAAATATATCTACTGCTACAGAAGGTAGTTGCAATTAATTCTACAGAGAAGACTACAAAAAAAAGATTACTGAAAATCACACTATATACAACTGGAGTTTTCAGAAGAATATACCATGAAACTTTTCCACTGCATAAAAAAAGGCACTTCTCTCAGGAAGAGCTGAAATCATTATTCTGGACACCACAGAGATCCAAATGCTACTCACATTCAGGTAGAACACTCAAAGACACACACTGAAAATTTCATCTATGTGGAAAATAATATAGCAATAACCCACGCCTGGGTGTGGGTAATGCTAAATTTACCCACGGTTGGCGTGGTTTGGTCCCGTGGGCGAAGCCCGAGGGACCAAACAAAGCCAACCGTGGGTAATTTAGCATTACCACCAGGCGTGTTGCTATTATATATGACATTATTTAAGAAAAGAAACTGTTACTTTTCTTAAATAATGGCATAGTATAATGCCTGTTTACTGCCCTTCCGCAGATGTCTGGCATCATGGCAGTTCTGATGTACTCGCGCCTGTGCAGTACATCAGAGTTGTGGCAAAAGGCGGAGAAAGCAAGATCTCCGTTGCTTTAATTCGCTATGTTAAATGAGTTTAACATAGCGAGACAGTTTTAAAATAAGCAACGGAGATGTCTGTTGCTTATTTTAAAACTGTCTCGCTATGTTAAACTCATTTAACATAGCGAGACACTAAAAAAAATGATCGGAGATCTTCCTTTCTCCGTTGCTTTTTAACACTGTCTCGCTATGTTAAATGGGTTTAACATAACGAGACAGCTTTAAAATAAGCAACGGAGATCTCTGTTGCTTATTTTAAAGCTGTCTTGCTATGTTAAACCCATTTAACATAGCGAGACAGTGTTTTAAAAAAACGAGTTATACTAATGGAAAAAAGTCCGGGCGACCGGACCTTTTTTCCATTAGTATAACTCGATTTACAACGGGCACGCTGGCCAATCAGCGTGCACGTTTTGGGGGGGTCATGGTATAATTGAAAATAAAACCTAAGATACATTCCGCAGTACAGACTCTCCCTTATTATTAGTGGGAATTAGCAGGTAGCAGGCCATTTTAATAGAAGAATACAAGCCATAACCTGAACAGTAACACAACCACAAGATTTAGCTTAATGTACAATATGCACTGCACAATTAGAATTTAATCTGCCTTGGTTTATCAGGTGTGGTTGGCCTGGCTAATATTCTTATTTATTTCTATTCCAGTAACCATGAATATATAATCAGAATAATTGAATTCATCAGTTTCGGTAAGAGTTGTGAGGGGTATATTTTATGCGTGATGTCAGCTTTGTGGTTAGCTTTTCCAGATAATATATGCATAAAGTACATCACTGAAAGGAAAATTATTTTTATAGCCTAAAATGAAAGCTGCATACATTGTACACCTAGACGTTAACTAATTTATTGTCTAAATACGCAAGGACAAGTTACACAGCGTTACACCAGCAGATGACTCATTTAGCCTATATTCTTTTGGTTTATCAAAATTTTAGCTAGACAAACATTTGTGTGTCAGTAAGTACCGATGGTATTCACTGGTCACTACTATTTTTAATAATTTACAAATTTGTAACAAAGTCATGTACAGTACATTTCCCCCTACAAGGGCTGCAAGCATATTTAAGAGAAGGTGGAAAAAATGTAGGAGAAAAGCATGCAAAATTTAAAGTAATAACTACTCCCTCACTAAAGAACTTAAGTACCTGGCATTTTCTGGGAAGTGATTTGTATAAATGAACAAATTATTACAACCATCTCGTAAGTCAAACGTCTGAAATAGGTTGCATTATATGCATATTATGTATACTGTGCATAAAGGTCTTTATTGTTTTTACAAAAACACATTTTAATACTTTGCTCAGTTTAATCAAGCTTCTAAATGATTTGTCATGGCAAAGTAATATTTATTATGATTATATACGATGGAGCTCCCAACTGTGGTCTTTCAAGTCATCATAAACACATGCAACATTAGTTTTTTTCCCCACCAACGGGCAGAAAATGTTTATAATTCAGGATGCACCATTTATGCTTACACAGTTATGAGATATTCCTGTACATCTGTCTAGATCAACAAATAAAGGTCAACCCATAAAAGTTTTCCTGCAGTAATGATGGACATATTATGCATGCTTAGCAACATGCACAGGTAAAGTAAGTTCCGCCTCCTATGGTGCTGGACCATAAAAAGGAAAAGGTAAATAATTACTCTGTTCAACAAAATTAAGACCTCACATGTAGCAAGAAATACTTATGGGAGAGGTTCACATACCAGGTTAATTGCTTTACTGTTCTCAGCTGTTTGTTCAGGTTATTTCAGAAATTTTACATATAAGGTACAACAGGAAGTCAGTGGGGGTATAATTTTCTTGGCTCTGGTGTTTGGTCATCTGAAGTGTATATACTTTCTGGGTATAGTTTTTTTTCGTCGTCCAAAGAGCACTAGCCGTTGCTTGGTACATGGATCTGGGAAGCTGCTGTGAGGGGATGTGCGGGGAGGGAATGTAAGACTCACTTTCTTATAGAAATAATGTTGTTTTTATAACTTGGAATACAGGGTTTTAATCTCACCATATAAAAATGAAAATAATATTTCAGAAGCTTAACATACAATAGTCCCACACAGCCTTTGTCCAAGACACTAAATTATGTGAAGGGTGTGCTCCAGCTCTGTGATCTACAAGGATAAAGCCCCAACTACACAACAGAGGACCAGAGTACAATTAGTGGCTTTGGTGCTAAAAGGCCAGAGAAAGGGAGAACAACACCGAATTGCAAATGTCAGCTCCCCTATCACAGGGGATGGGGTGTAGTAGCTGGCAGCCAACCAAGTTCTCCAGTCAATGTGAGACTTGTACATAGACTACTGACTGGGTGAGCAGACTTGGCTTCCCAAACTAGTAATGGTATTTCTTGGGGGGGGGGGGGGGTATCTCCATGTCAAGCTAGCACACCTCGAGCCACAACGCACCCTTGTGTTTGAATGAATGCTGGCCCCCTGCAGCCTTCATCCTGATCTTGGGGGTAATTCCCAGGTGAGAGAATGAATTGGTTGTATCTGACTGAGGGGAGGAGACTTGATGATTGGCAATCCTGGGGACAAAAACACAGAAAAAAAAACATGAGAAATGCGAATAAGTTAAAAAGTAAATTTTCCAGCTGTGGTGATATGAGAAATGCGAATAAGTTAAAAAGTAAATTTTCCAGCTGTGGTGGCAAATGTGGTGTAGCCATTTTATTTCAGAAGGGTACTGGACAACTGTGAGAAAGTAAAAGTCAGCTTGCATGTCAAACAAATCATATGGTGTAAGATTAGGTCTCACAAAAACAGAGTTTTGTCACAATAAATCCTACATAAATCATTCTCAATGTATAAGCTTGGAAATGCAGCCATATTAAAGCAGGTCTATATCTTCATTTTACATTTCACATTTTACATGCAGCCTCGTTCAACAGTTTTAGTGAAGGATACAAATGAGCTCAGTGAAGAAACCATTAGGCCAAAACACTGAAAGACATGCAGAATGAGAATATCTGGTTCTTTGCAGAGGAAAAAAAGTGCGCAATAATAAATCATATTTAGATGGTACAAAGTTTGGGAACCAAGGTAAAAGAGGGGTGTAAAACTGGACAGGAAAGTTTTGGGATTAAGATAAATACTTTCAAGACAAAATTCAATCTATTTAACATTTGTTGACCGGGAAGTCTGACTAGGACAAAACCTATTTTCAGTGAAGGTCCAGGGAGAAACAGTCCAGACGCATGTCTTTGGAATGAGAGAGGAAACCACAGTACCTGGAGGAGACCAACGTGAACACAGGGAGAAGGATCCGCACAGAAGGCACCCCAACCGAGAATCAAACTGGACAATCTCTTGCTGTGAGGTGACAACGTTAACTGCTGCAACATTCGCTGCACAGTTTAAAATTTCTGAGTTCTGTTTCAGTTACAGAAAACACAGTTCTGAGTAGTTAAATAACAATTAAATTTCAGTTTTCAGACCAACAGAAGTGGAGTATTCATTTTGAAGTCTTCAATTACAAGAGTTTCGGTTTAACTCAGTTCATCAGCACTGTCATTTATGACAGTTTCAGTAATACATGACTGAATCTACCTCCACTGTAAGCTGCTGTTTTTATGGTATTTTGTTGCTTACTACACAAACAATATTTACTACATGATAAACTGCATTTGTCAGACAATTACAATATTGTGACTTTTATTCTGAAAGGCACTTTTTCAGTACAGCTACAGACACCTGGTTTACTTCTTTTAGACTGAAAGGATTCATTCTAGGACAGACGACAATGATAGGCAATACCCATATGCTGAAATGTCATATCACATGAAAAACAGCAGAAGTCTCTCTCAGAGACCTTTCAATTGACTGGGGAGACTTTACATGATATTAGACGTAGAAAAGATAAGACTGTACAGGAAGGGAGGACATCACATAAAAGTGCAGCAAGAGCAATTGAAGATGGACATCTGGTGACTGCTTGGCAGACATTAAAACAGGAAATAAGACAGTATACTTTTTCAAGTAATAGCAAGCTGCGGTAGTACAGCAGTAGCGTTGTTGCCTCACAGCAAAAGGTTCTCCTGTTCGATTCTCGGCTGGAGTGCCTTCTGTGTGGAGTCTGCATGTCCTCCTTGCGGTAGAGTGGCTTCTGAAAGACATGCGTGAATGGGTGTGCCTTCGCTGAAGGTTGGGTGTCGGGCTGGAAACTCAGCACCATAAAAATCTACTGCCAATCATTAGCAGACCAGTGTTCCGCTGTGGTGACCCCTAACTGGGAAAAGCCGAAATGACAAAAACTTTTTCAAGTAATACAGAAACCCAAGCGAGCAAATGACATTACTTCTTTAACCACAGCAATAACATTAACCAAGTACTGAAGGTGGTAGAAATAAATGGATATATCTCTAAACATAAAATACTCATTCTTAGCTTACTCACAGGAGTGGACTATAAACACAAAAACACAAGAAAATGGAGGTACTATAAATGGAATGTGCAGCTGACAAAAAGCTAAATTAAAGATGTTACTAAATCAAATCATTACAAATAAAATGGTAAAAAAGATAACTGGTTAGTTCAGTGGGGCAGGAGGACAAAAGCAAATCTCAGAGCCAGAATTATACAAGACCATCATGGTATGAGCAGAAAGAAGCAAGCGAGTCTGACACTGAAGTAGAAAGAAAAGTTATGGGAATTGCAAAAAGAGATTCCCACCTCAAAATAGCATAACCAGGCCAGATCACTGATAGCAATATTTTAAGATATGAATAAGAACAACTAGCTGCTTCACAGATTTAAGTACAGTAAATACATAAGGGTGGTTAAAAGGGGGGAGTAGCCAATACATTTTTTAAGCATTTAAAGAAAGAAAACAGGAGCAATGTGTAACCGGAGTAAAGAAAAATAACGGGATAATAACAGACAGCCAAGTTCTGGTAAGAGAAGAATGTAACATTTTTTTCACAAAACTGCATATCAAAGTTGCCCAATTACAATACTCCAAAATGGTCTGACTTTCAATAGGATAAAGAAAATTAGATATTAAGATGCTTTACATTTGGAAAAAACATTGGGAAGGGAGCAGTCTCGTTTAAAGAATGTTCCCTCATCGCACTGGACATAAAGACAGGGTTGGGTATGATGGATGACTCTGTCCTTGTGAATGATCAGAAAATGTTCTTTACACATTAAGGATTACAGTTCAGACATCATTCGGGCATGCTATGGCCCCCTTTCCAGGAGAGGTGCATTAATGGAGGTGAAGCAGCAAGTTCAATGGAAGTAAAGGTTACTTTCTCCACTGCAGTGAAATTTCCTTCCTGGGCAACATTAGATTAAATACTTCTTTTAGGAACTGCTTAATTGGCAATAAATAGCACAAGGGTGGCTCTAAAGCAAGGAAAGTTGAGATAGCTTAAATACATACTTCAAAGAGGCATAAAAAGTCCTGATTTGTAAACTGCTGACAGGTAGTTAACAGCCAGAGATGCTCATGGTGAATGAAGGGTCTTGGTCACCAAGTAGACACTACAGGGAGAATCTTCCATTTTATTTGGTATGATTTACTTGTGTTTAGTTTCCTAGCCTCCCTCATTATAAGCAGCATATATTCTGAAAACGTGCCTGAAAATAATGAATGCTACATTATCCATGCTGTCAGCCTTAGCGTTTTGAGACTGGGATGTAACCACGACCGTTTCCTCTGTGTCAAGAAGTCCACTTACTGAGGTTATAATATTGGTTCTTTCACTTGCTAGACTTAACAGAAGGGAGAACCAGTGTTGTCTAGGCCAAAAGGGGGACATACACAGCATTTCTGACCTAGCCTACTTTATCTTCAGCAACACTGTGAGATCAGGGGTTCTGGAGGGAAATTAGACACACAGATCTGTACATGGAACACAGAAGGAATCTACTTTTTCCAGTACCTACTTGTGAGTATGGTCTTAATGTGTACTGCTAGAACATTCTCAATAATACAATGCACAATGCCCTGAGGGACAGTCCTGACTCCAGAACCACTTCCCAAGCTGGTACTGGGAGTCTTTAAAGTATTTAAGAGTTGGCGTTACATCACTGTGGTGGTATCTGTTTAGATGTGCAGGGTGGTATCTGTTTAGATGTGCAGGGTGGTATCTGTTTAGATGTGCAGGGTGTCCCTTAACCAAATATGCCAGACCAGTTTTACAGCTAGAATGAAATCACAGCCATTGTCTGTTTTACATTTATATGTTTTTTCTCCTATTGTGCCACGTGTCCTAGATTCTCTCCACATAAGCCTCCCATGCTATATCTGAGGAGTCCGTGGTGAGGGTTTGTATTTCCTGCACCAGCTTGAAAGGTGTTCCTTGATCAATGCGCAGCTGACCTTAATACAATGGGAAGAGGTGAAGAAAAGATTTGGATTGCAGGCTAGAGACTGCCTTCCCCATCAGGGACTGCTATCAGAGCAAAGAGAAAGGGACAAGGGAATCCTAAATGAAAGACCCGCAATGGATGAGTTTTTAAGTGAATCTAGAACAGAAACTGCTGTGGAGCAGATACAATATTGTATGATAACTACAGAAATCAATCAGAGGAGGTCAGAAAAGACTGGAAAGAGATTAGCTATGCAATTCACAAAAGACTGAAAAAAGATTAGCTATGCGATTCACAAAAACAATAGGAGGACATACATATGGCTTCCAAATATGCCACAAAATCTAGAAGATTTTGGATTTTTGCCTGGAAGAGTTTGCACAGATACTTTTATACCCCAAGCACCCTCCAAAGAATTTTTCCTTGTACAGATAGCAAATGCTGGATGTGTCATGAGGAACAAAAAGTTAACTGGGAACATATGTTTTGGGAGTGTAATGAGCTGGCAAACTTTAAAAATTCCCTATAGAGTTCTCTGTTAGGAAAACTTGGCAAGCAAATGAGTGTAACTAAGGAAATGATTATTTTGAGCTTGGATACATGATCTGAATTGCCTAGACAATGAAGTCCTTTTTAAGTTTAATTCTGGCGGCTGCCAAAAAGCAATTACTATAAAATTGAAATCAAAACCTACACCCAACTATATTTGTAGAGGATATTGTAATGCAGATAAAAGAACAGGAAGAAGGATCTTTAGAAAAGTATAGGAGTAAATTACATGAAAAGATGGAAATTTGGGAACAATATATGCAGAATAATGTTTTGGAGATGGAATGAAGTTTAATATAAGGCAGGAATTGAATTCATATAATATTGATTAATTTATATGATATACAACATATGTGATGTGCAATGTTTATAAATGTGAACTTGTTAATATGGCTTGATTACTTTTGCATAAATGTACATTTGCCTGCATAACACATGATAATTCGATAACGGCCTTAAAAAAAGTTGCATCTGTCTCTCTCACCACAAGATCATCTTTTTGATATAAGGCAAAAAAGACATTGTGATCTCTAAAACTTGAAACTGCTGACACCATTTACTTCTGAGATACAGCTGCAGTTTTGTCATATGGAATGTCACTAGGCATACTATCAAAGTGCAGGATGCCATGTAGACCAAGGTCCAGAGGTATTCCCTTGCTATGACAGAATCCCTCCATAATATAGTCCAGATGAACTGACAAAAAAAGAACATTGTCTACAGGCAGGAAAGCTTTTGGCTGTTCTGTGCCCAGCAGGGTCCTCAAGAACAATATTTTCCTTGCAGGGGGTCATAAGAGACTTGAGCTGTCTGAAGGAGACACCCATTTGTTAGATACATGCAAAGGAAAACTACAGTGCCTTCTGATGCTCTTCTGCTGAGGTCCCTGAATCAGGCAGTCATCCAAGTAAGGATAGATGCGCATGCCCTTTGTCCTACAAAAGGCAATTACTGAAACCAGGCATGGCGTGAATATCCTGGATGCAGTAAACATAAACAAGTCAAAGGGCAAGGATTTGAACTGGTGTGCCCCTCCCCCCCTCACATTCATTCTTTGAAGCCTTCTGTCCCACCTTTGCTATAGGGATGTGGAGAGAGGCATCCTTTAGGTCCAATGCGACCATGAAGGACTGAGGGATTAGAAGGCGCAGAAAGCCTTGAAGGGTGAGCCATTTTGAACTTTGGAACTATTAAATACTTGACTAGTCCTTAAAGGTCTTGAATGGGTCTCCAAGTACCTGCCTTTCTGGTTATCAGAAACAGTAGTGAGTAGAACCCTGTGCGTCTTCCCCTACTGGATCAATTTCTATGGCAGCCTGTCCAAAAAGGTTTTCTAAAAAGGGTGGAACTAAATGAACTTGTTCCCATGAAACAGGAGGGGTAAATGCAAGCTTAGGTCTATTGAGGAACTGCAACTTGTAACCCTGTTCCAGAATGCTTGCAGAACACCCACTAGTCCTATGTTATCTCCTCTCATTCCTACAAACAGACCCATACGGCCTCAAATTTGTAGGGATGAGAGAGAGATGTGTTTTGTTAGATGGGTTAGGTGGACTGGGGTTTGACTTCTGTTGAAGGGGGCAGCTTGACTAAGAACACGGCTGTTCCCTCCCAGCTTCTTAGCCATGAAGACCTCAAGGCCTGTCCTTATTTTTACTTGAAATTCCTTCCCTTGCCTTTGTTTCTTTCCGCATGAGGCTTTCTTTTTCCATATATGGGAAAGACCAGCCAAGACTGGGAAATGCATCTCCTGGAGCCTGGCAATTAAAGAAAAGCCAAACTGACTGCATGGTCTTTCCCTTTTCCTCCTTTCCCAATGGGGGGTCTGAAGGGAGAATCCATGTCTAAGGGAGCATTAAGGAGTTCAGACTTCACACGATCTGGTAGGGGCTGTGTTCTCCACTAGGCATGTCTCAGTATCACTGCCCTGCATTATGCATACAATGCATTACAGCCATACTTTCTGAAGTGATTGGCCACCTGGGAAGAGAAGCTCAAAAATCAAACATCTCCTGCTTTAGGTCCGTATCATTGATCTTCTCTGCCTTGAACCTCAGCTCGAACAAGAGTGTTTCCTGGAACTCAGGTTTGAGTTTTTATCACAGGGCACTGAAGGCCAAGTTAGCAAAAGTATAAGCTTTCTTCCCAAAGTGATCAAGGATCCTACTCTTCCTGTCATTAGATGTGGCTCCAGGAAGAAGCCATAGATGTCACCTAACTGGAATTCAAGGACACCACTGCAGGATCAGCCAAACGATTCTCAAAGAAATATGCAGGTATCTTGTGCTCTAAAGAACTAGTATGTCTTTCTTGGAAGAGTGAGACATTTTGAAGGGATCTTCTGGGACATAAATGTCTGAAGGAATAAGAATGACATCTCACTAGAATAATTCTTTCATCCTGTGAAAGGCATCTCCAAATGAGAGGTGCTCTGGTGGACACCAGAAGGTCCCCCTGGTATTTGATTAATTAAAGAATGCAGTGACATCCTGACTCCCACAGGCCAGCTCATCCACATGGGTCAGGGGTATCTCAATCTTCTAAGGTAGGATCAAGCCTTCTTTTTTATAGAAGGAACCTCTAACACCTCTGGGATTTCCAAAGCTGGCAAACTGAGTTAAGAAAGTTCATAAAATCCTGAGCCATTTGGAAGAAATCCTTGAATGAGGCCTGGGTAACAAGATAGGTTGAGGCAAGCGAACAGATCCTTCTGGTTTTGCCGTTTTGAGTCTCAGTTTTCCATGCCGGACTGCTCTAGAGGCCAAAGTACGCAAGTAGTTGGATGCAGAGGATCATCTCTTCATTTCTGGGAACCTTATCCAAGATTAACAGTGAATGGACACCACTCTGTCCTCTGAATTGGAGGACACTGCAGTGGCTTCCATCCAGAACATACCTAAAGCTGATGGCATGGCTGCACCTAGAGGAGATGCATTACAGATTTCTGCCAAAAGCTACTTGAAGAATGAGGACTGCTAATCAGCCTCTTTCGTCTTATCGACACTGGACCTAGGGAAACTCTATTCATTCAGGTTGTCATCAATTTCTTCTCCTTCTCCTCTCAATTTTCGAAATATATGCTCCTCTGATGACGGTTCTCAGTGGCCTTGGCCGATGCCGTGGTGGTACATATCAAACCCATACCTTCTTTTGGTTAATGCAGTCCTACACAGATGTGTTTCTACGACAGACTCCGTACAATGTATACAGCTGAACATATTGTGCTGCAGGCCTAAATGAAAAATACACTGGCTGTGGAAATCTTTTATATGTGATTTGCTTGCCACATTCAATGTAGTAATTCAGCTAATGAGAAACCTTGGTATCACTGTCATCAGATATTTATAAAAATTCAAGGAAATCTCTATAAATTACAAAAGGGATTCCTCTATCAAGTACTTATATGAAAGCTCTGAAGTAGGTTAAAGTGAAGTGAAGAACTCATGCTCACCACAAAACACACAGACTGCAGCAAGAAAGATCTGAAGATGACACCAGCCAATACTTATCTTAAACGAACATCCTGAATCCCTAATTTTAAACACCCGATGTTGAGGTAGCTTGAAAAATAGGCGATGGCCATGCTACCTAGGCTTAAGAAAATACAGTGTGGAAAAAACACTCAAATACTTTTCCTCTGAGCCACAGACAGCACCTACTGGTCCCCCCCCTTTTTTTTATGTTGGTAGATATTAGCAGCAAGTGAGAAGAGAGCTGACTGGGTATGAAGACCCTTCCTGAAATTATAATTGGGCTTTCCACACATCCCATTTTGTGCAAGACATACCTCAGTTTTAGGCTTTCTGTACCATGTCCTGTGTCAGTTGGATGAGGACATTAAATGACCCAATTCTGACACTCCCAATGTGATTAGATTGAATACAAACTTTTCTACAGTAATTGATCATTGTTCAACAACATCAGTATTTTCTTGTAAAATCTTAAGTCTTACGGTGAAGTTAGTGGACTGGATAAGCTCGATCTCAGGCTAGGTCTGCGAGTAGCACTTTTAGTTGGCTGGTGATACTCTGACGGTGGTGCCAAAACCAGAACTTAAGCATGGTGCTCACTATGAGAAGCATGAATGTTGTAGGGAAGACAATCTCAAGGCTCTCTGCACATTTTCTATAACACATTTGCCATCTGTACTTGTCCGGCCATCTACTGTAGTTATGATATCTTGCAAAACGTACAGAAATGCCACATCTGTGAAGATTTCAAGTAGGCATTTTACAATTAAGTTGCCAAATCTCCTATGAGCTTCTCGAGTCCATTTCTTTTTTCTTATAGCCATTTAAATACTTTACTGTGCTTTTCATTCTTTTTTATACAATCCTCGATACCAAATACGTTTCCTGGCTGCATATCTTGGGACTCATTACATTCTGCCAGGATTTTGACACTGGCAGTCAAACCAGTATCAGGATTTCTTTTAAATCTTCAGCAGAAGCACTAAATTACTGCTACTTCTGGTACTCCTGTTAAGTTTATTTCTCCTTTTTTTTTCAGTTGCACCTGCCAAGACTGGTTCTTTTTAGGTTTTTTTTTTTGTTTAAATTTTCTAACATAAGCAAAAGGCAATGTGGTGTGTGTGTGGGGGTGCAGTATGGAGGGTGTGATGTTCACTTCCTGAATTATGTTAAGCACCTAGTTCATTAATAAAAATTGAACTGTAAAATACATGCAGCTACTAACTTTTCTTTCGGCTGCTCCCATTAGGGGTCACCACAGCAGATCATCTGTTTCCATCTCTTCCTGTCCTCTGCACCTTGCTCTGTCACACTAACCACCTGCATGCCCTCTCTCGCCACATCTGTAAACCTTATTTTAGGCCTTCCTCTTTTCCTCTTTCCTGGCAGTTCCATCCTTCGCATCCTTTCCCAATATACCTAGCATCCCTCCTCAGCACATGTCCAAACCAATGCAGTCTTGCCTCTCTGGCTTTGTCTCCACAGCTGGTCTCATTACCACCTTTCACTCTTACTGCTAGCAGTCTGTCACAAATGACTCCTGACACCCTTCTCCACCCTGCCTGCACTTTCTTCTTCACCTCTCTTCCACACTCACCATTACTCTGAACTGTTGATCCCAAGTATTTAAACTCATCCACCTTTGCCAACTCTACTCCCTGCATCCTCACCACTCCTCTGTCCTCTCTCATTCACACACACATTTTGTCCGAGTCCTGCTGACCTTCATTCCTTTCCTCTCTGGAACATAATCTCCACCTCTCCAGGGTCTCATCTACCTGTTCCCTACTCTCACTACAAATCACAATGTCATCTGCAAACATCATAGTCCACGGGGACTCCTGTCTGACCTTGTCTGTCAACCTGTCTATCACCACTGCAAATAAGAAAGGGCTCAGAGCTGATCCTTGATGTAATCCCACCTCCAACTTGAACACACCCACACTCCTACAGCAGACCTCACCACTGTCACACTGCCTTGTACAAATACTGTACAACTCTTGCATACTTCTCTGCCACTCCTGATTTCCTCGTGCAATACCACAACTCCTCTCTCGGCACCCTATGCTTTCTCTAAGTCCACAAACACGTGCAACAAAATAATAAAACAGAAAGTAGTAGGTAGGTCCACCGTTGAGTTAAAAATGGTAGGCAATCCACAGTTAAGTTAAAAATGGAATATCCTTTATTGAAACAAAACAAGCGATCCTAGTTGAGTGTAATGAAAAGCGTCAAAAACATTCCTTATTTATATATTATCAGGTTACTTGGATCAAGGGAATGGTTACAGAGGGTGGTTCTTAAAAGAGCAATAAAAGCTTTACCATCATTCCTTTAGCCTAGTAACATCATTGTACCAAATAATCAAAACTATATTAACTAAAACAACTAAACTACAAAATGATTTTATAACAAACAAATGAGGACTTTTAGAGGATGATCTAGTAATCAATAAATGTAAACTAAACCACTTTTAACAAAGATTGTTTTTATATCAAATAAACACCATCTGTTTTGTATGTCAATAACAAATTATAAAATGAAACATCATTGTAAATCTACAACAAAAAAAAACTAGCGACAAAAAAAACAAAACTAACTATAATGTGGAACAGTGATAATAAAATAAAAAATAAATATAACTAAACTGTTAAAGGAGTTGTTGTAAAGTGTGAAAAACTAAAAAACAGTCTGAATGTGTACTCGACAGAAGTCCAGAAGTGTAAAAACAAAAAAACATTTATATGGAATGTGTGGATCCATCATCATCCATCATATGCACTTAAAAACATTGGAACAAGATTTTAGATATTACAAGTGTAAAGTGCATTGAAGTAAATTAATTAAAATAATCCAGATGGTTCTAAAATAAAATGATGCAACCAATCACCGTTTGTTTGGAAGTGAAATAACGTAACTAGTCGCCCTGTTTGGAAACTAAACCTGTAAAACCAGAAGGACAGATGAAAAAAATAATGTGGTTTGAGTATACAGAACATTTACATATGGTTTTAAGTGTTACAACCGAAATTTACCAAAATAGAAAACAGAGCCATCAAACCACTTAATCCCAGTCAAAAATAAGGCAACTTGTAAGAAACTTAGAAAACTATCTCCTGAATTGTATGAAGCAATAAAACAAAAAAAAAAAAGAAAGATTATAAATATATATAATATAAAGTAAACATAAAATATTAAGATAAAAGTATTAAGTTAAAAAAGCATGAAAAAAAAAAAAAAAAACAAAAAAAAAGAATAAATACATGCATTTAGTAAAATGTGGACAAGAATGTTTTGCCATCCTGGATCTACTATGTATTGTGTGAGCGAAGAAAAGGAAAGTGTTTAAATAAAATACACTGACAACACCTGTTGTTACATACAGACTCAGTATAAACAGGACCTGGTCTAAATCTGAAAAGAGTCAAAACTACTGACATGGCCTGCAGACTGGATGAACACACAACATATAATCAAATGAGGGTACAATGCAGTCAGTGTGTCAATGAAAACCTTAGCTATTGCTGTTACTATATGGCATCATGCCTATCTAAATCCTTGAGGAGGAGGAAAAAAAACATGAATTAAACTTTTTCTGGAACATTTAAAGAGAACAAAAACATACACTGTTTATGCTGTTTCTATTTCTGTAGTTCTTCTTGAGTATATAGAGATAGTAAAGTAGTAGTCTGCTAACTACAACACTGTTGTTAATGTTTTGGGGACTTTGATTCAATCAGTCCCTCAACTTCTATAATTATCTGTACTATAAACCAGACTACAACAGAACAATAACTATATGCCAGGATTATAAAACCAAGGTCCTGAGACTTGGGGTACCTCTCTGCATCAAGCACAGTTTCCCTTAAGAGCACACAGGGAACACACTCAGCCCAGGGTCTAGATTTCTCTGTATCTGTCTCCCTCCAGGTCCTCAATAAGACTCCCCACTGGTACAGCTGTAGGGTTAGGTCCTCAGCAGTATGTCCAAGCCAGGTCCTCCAGCACCTTCTCTGTGACATCAGTGCTTCATGTCCCTGCCCAAAGTAGCTGACACATTCTTTCAGATTTGATTTTACATGCACACATACACCTGGGAAAGGCTGGCACAGATTTACCTGCTGTGCCCCCTTCTGTCTAGAGTATAAGGTAGTTACCACTCCTACCAGACACTCCCCAATCAGCTACTCTAAGGCCTTTAACAAAGGGTATCCAATTATACTGTATAATATTAATACTAATACAAATGGCAGTAGTTGACCAAGACAGCAAGGCCTTCTGGAGTGGCTCGCACAGTGTCACCAAATAGATACAAGTACTCTCAAAAGTTAAGTACTTTCTAAAAGGACCATCCACAATAAAAGTTTTAAACACATTTAATAATAAATAATAAAATATTATGAAAATACTAAATATATATCTACAGTAAACCAGAGTTCAAATCAAATGAAATATTGAAAATAACACCAAAGGACTGACTCATACAAATAAAGAAAATCGCTCTCTAAACTAGGTTTTACTATATTCTTGACTGAATCTAGGATAATTACTATTCCCTAATAACTTACTTGACAGAGCAAGGCATAATGAAATACATGACCAGTCTTTCTAGTCAGGTTCCCTAAAACAGAATACTCATAACTCCCTGTAAAATATAATATCTAAGATAGGGTGGAGAATGACATCTGGTCAGCTGATTCTAGGTTCTCACAGTATCCACCTTTGAAACTGAGACAGGAATTTAGCATACACACCTAAAATACACACCTAGATGTTTATGGCAGTGCTTGGGGCTTTCCCCTTTTTACTGAGCTAATGAACAAAGGCTTCTTCCAGACCCATGGCCTCCAGTCCTATTCAGCACTGTGGAGTGCCATTTTAATGGTTTAACAGCTCACTTACATTTCCCTTATTTTTCTTAAAGTAAGCTACCTGGTTAACATCTGCTGTCCCACTATCCTCTATTAAATCATATACATTTAATTCAGTTACACTAATACATATACATTTCTTTTCACTCCAGTAGGGTGCACTGCCGATACATTTTAACACAAGCAAACCTCACAAATTCATTTCAACACAAGCATCCGTACAAATCAGTTTGATATACAAATGACAAATAATTATTTACAAAATTCCAACTAGCTGTGCTGGCACAAGTCATACATCCACTACCCTACTTCTCATCATCACAGACCATCACCAATTTGCTTAAATACAGACACTTCCAATTTAAATATTTTAACAAGTCATGTACTAAATGGATAATGCTGTATGTATTTTATAAAATGGCATATATGCTGCAGTTGTTTGTGGTACATGTATGCTACATCAATTAAGGAAGGAAGGTCTAAAATACATTTCGTGAGAAAGAACACAGAGCGCTTTCATTTAACTTCAACTTCATCAGATTGATCAGATTGTGGTAGCAAACAAACATCAATGTAAAATACAGAAGAAAATGAACAGAAATGAAATGGAAAACAGGATAAATCAGCTAATGGTGTCTTAAAAGAGGTTTTGTGTGCCAACAGGAAAGTTAGACTTCATCATACTGTAATGGTAGAGTTTAAAGCATCGTAATAAAACACTGCAGTAAGATAGTGAGGCAGTGTAAAGGAAAAGTGAATAATTAAGAAAACGTGCAGAAACAACCAATGAAGCATTGAAACAGGTCAAATGGAGCAAAAGAACAACTAACCAATGTGACTGTTTGAAAACAGTTAGCAGGTACCACACGAGAAGGTAAAGAAACCTGTGGATACAAATAACTAAATAATCCACAGTAATGTTCCAAACATCCACAGGAATCAAGCAAAGTGGTCTACGGACCTAAATGGTAGAAGCATACAATAAAATATTCCACAAACGTAGATATTAAAGGCAGCAAACAGCAGCAAACGTAGATATTAAAGGCAGCAAACAGCAACTTCAGTGAGACACAGAATAAACATTAAAATCCAGAATTTATTATGTAAGCGCTTTCACCTTTCAGACATTCGCAAAAAGGGAAAAAACAACATTTTAAATACTATGTAAATGTATTCCATTGGTGAAACAGGTTACTACATCACTCAATCAAGATACATAAATAAAACATGTACCTATTTCATTCAATACTATTCTAACTTAAAATCTTTTACATAAAATTTATGCCTATGGAAATACATAAATATGTATATATGCAGATTACATATAGAAAATAATAACTGCACATGAAACTACATAAAAAACCAACTACTACATATAGGTATAAAAAATAATAAAAAATATAATAAAAAATAATAAAAAATAAAGACAAACTATTGAGTGGTTCGAGTTGATACTTTAAGCCTTCTCTTTCTCAGGACAGGTTTAAGGGAGGCCTTGTCATTGAGGCCAGGTTCTCTGTCTGCTTGACATCTAATGATCCACCTGAGTT
The DNA here is from genome assembly GCF_019279795.1 of Protopterus annectens. NCBI lineage: Eukaryota > Metazoa > Chordata > Ceratodontiformes > Protopteridae > Protopterus > Protopterus annectens. Next base: position 1,795,172,535 of record NC_056728.1, on the reverse strand, counting down.
CATTCTCTTCTGTATATGTCTCAATGTCACCTTACATCCTTTGGTGGATACTTTTAACAAACTGGTTGAACAAGATTTACATGAGTTGAATATACTGAATAAAAATAAGAGTAGTAAAGCTAGGAGACAGAATTTGACTTTTAATCAAAGGAAGGCTCTATCTGAGCTGTCTAAGGACCCTACAATAGTTATTCGCCCAGCGGACAAAGGAGGTCCTATTGTCATTATGGACTCTGAAGATTACCTGGAGAGCATGATTTCAATGTTAAATGAAGGTGATTATTACACTAAGATAGAACTAGATGAGGTCACTAATAAGATTTTTAGAATCTATGACACGTTGGATGATCTTTATAGAAGCCAAGACATAGATCACTATTTAATTAAGTTTCTTAGAGTCAATAAACCACTTATACCAACTATACAGGGTCTACCCAAGATTCATAAGTCCCTGGAGAAGCCACCGCTTCGTCCTATAGTAGCTGGGAGAGGTTGGGTTACTGAACCCCTATCCCTTTATTTAGAACACTTTTTTAGACCTATAGTCAATGTTAACTCTACTATATTGAGGGACAGTAAACAGTTTCTCCTAGAATTATACACATTTATTAAAGAAGTACCTGATAAACATTACATCCTTGTTACGATGGATGTTAAAAGTTTATTTACTGTGATTCCCAATGACATAGGGGTGTTGATGGTACATCAATTTTTAACTTCACATTCTGAACTGACTTTGAATGTAATAGACCAGTTAACTATGTTTTTGGAAATAGTTTTGCAGAATAATGTTTTTTCCTTCGACAATGAGTTCTATTTACAGAATGATGGCGTAGCTATGGGCACTTCTTGTGCCAATAGCTACGCCAACATAGTAATGGCCAAATGGGAGGAAGACCAACTATTTCCGTTACAAGAGTTTCGGAGCAAAGCCTTATTTTATAAGCGTTTTGTAGATGATCTTTTCTTTATATGGTTTGGTACAGAAGTAGAGCTTCATCACTTGATATTAACTGTTAATGGCCTTACTAGTTTTCTTGAATTCACAACTAATTTTTCTAGAGAAAGGATTTCCTTCCTAGATGTAGACATAATTAGATTAGATAATGGGATGTTAAATACTACAATTCATCGTAAAGCATGCTATAGAAATACCTTACTTCATCGAGAAAGCATGCATCCTCCGTTTGTTTTTAAAAACGTGGCAATGGGTCAGGCTATGAGAGCCTCTAGACTTAACTCAACTTACGATGATTTTACATTAGAGATTACTAATCTTAAAGAGAAGTTGATTAATAGATGCTATAGACCAAGAGAATTAGATGAAGCTATCAATACAGTTTATTCCCTTAGAATCACTAGAGGCAGACCATATTTTTCTGAAGGAGCATCTATTGAAGGTCAATCAGGGAATACCCTGGGTCCAGCCCATCTGAGAATACCTATATCTTACACCTCAGATATGGTAGATGTCAAGTTTACTTTTGAAAAATATTGGAACATACTTCTTTTAGATGAAAGCATAGGTAGGATTGTAGGACCTAGACCTACTTATGCTTTTAAGAATAAGAGTAATTTGAAGCGCATTCTTTGTCACCGTCCTCTAGGTAGGGAATTTTCTGACTCTGTCAGAAATTCAGTAAATACTAAACCCTGTGGAAAATGTAAACAATGTCCATTTGTAGACGAGAGGACTTTATTTACACACCCTGTTACTGGTGTTGAATTTAGTTTTCATACTAACACTAATTGCCAAAGTGAGCATTTAGTTTACTTAGCTAGATGCGTTTCCTGTGAATCTTTCTATATAGGTAAAACCAATAGAAGATTCAGGGAACGCATAAGGGAACATGTTTACCATATACGTAAAGGATGTCCAACAAATGCCTTAGCAAAGCACAGTATGGATAGGGGTCCCAACCACACATTTGTTTTCTTAGTGATCCAAAGTTTTAAACAAAGTCCACGTGGAGGTGACATTGAATCATATACAGAAGAGAATGAACTCAGGTGGATCATTAGATGTCAAGCAGACAGAGAACCTGGCCTCAATGACAAGGCCTCCCTTAAACCTGTCCTGAGAAAGAGAAGGCTTAAAGTATCAACTCGAACCACTCAATAGTTTGTCTTTATTTTTTATTATTTTTTATTATTTATTATATTTTTTATTATTTTTTATACCTATATGTAGTAGTTTTTTTATGTAGTTTCACGTGCAGTTATTTTCTATATGTAATCTGTATATATACATATTTATGTATTTCCATAGGCATAAATTTTATGTAAAAGATTTTAAGTTAGAATAGTATTGAATGAAATAGGTACATGTTTTATTTATATATCTTGATTGAGTGACGTAGTAACCTGTTTCACCAATGGAATACATTTACATAGTATTTAAAATGTTGTTTTTTCCCTTTTTGCGAATGTCTGAAGAAGCCGAAAGGTAAAAGTGCTTACATAATAAATTCTGGATTTTAATGTTTATTCTGTGTCTCACTGAAGTTGCTGTTTGCTGCCTTTAATATCTACGTTTGCTGCTGTTTGCTGCCTTTAATATCTAAGTTTGTGGAATATTTTATCGTATGCTTCTACCATTTAGGTCGTATACCACTTTGCTTGATTCCTGTGGATGTTCGGAACATTACTGTTTGAAAACAGCCAAAATAAACAATGGAAAAAATCAATCAACAGGGGTTTAAATGAGCAGAAACAACCACTGATGATGGGAATCAAAAGCCCTTAATAGTAAGATTGGTGGTTTCTAAATTTTATAAACTTAATGGAAGTGGCTTCATTAAAGTCAGGAGTGCAATGGTTATCAACTAAATCTGCTACTGCAAATCCTTCAGTTCTAATAGGAAGTTGTAGTTTACTTCTGTAATATCCACAAGAGCCAGTGGAAGGACATGGAAGATGGCATTTTTGAAAGTGGTGCACAAGGTGGTCTGATTACAAAAATACACTGTACAAAAACTTTGCCCTTACTGCACAGAGGTATTTGTAGTCCTCGATGCTGTGCTTCCCGATTGTCTTCCCACAAAAAAGTGACTACAGGAAAAGAATGAGGCAACAATCTCCGGTGCTGCTGTGTTCTCTGGCCCAATAATTCTTGTTGACAATGAGGCAGATGAACTGATTGGCACTATTCACATTTCAGCAAATGTTTTAGTTTTCTTTTACAATATTCTCACTATCTTACTGCAGTACAGCACTGCCGTGTTTTAAACTCTGGTGTTAACATCTGATGAAGTCTGGGCTGTAATTAGAAGAAATCAAGTTCTCTTGTAACTCCTAAAATTAAACTAACAAAGCCTTCTCCCACAGACAGTTCTGGCATGTTATTAGTTAATGTGGTAAGGTTTTTAAACTACTTGGGATACAGTTTTTTTGACAAGTTCTTGAGTCCCGTGTGCGGTTTACAAATGTGTCAGAAGTTTAGGATAAGGCCCTGCCAACAAACCCAGACAACCGGACTTCAATTAGTAGTTTGGGTGTATGACAGCGCAGCTGGAAGGATGCCCATTTTTGGGGAAGAGGGGTAGGTTCTGTATGCTCATGCAGCCACTTCTGAATTAACCACAGGCAGAGGGCAGGGTTGGTATGAAAAGGGAAGGAGGGGGTACAGGGGTGACATGGGTGTGACCACACAAGATGGTGATTGCAGCTTCACTTGACTACATGAAGTAGTACACCAAAGCTGATACTGACACAAAGGTAGCTCCAACAGTGACACAGGTGCCCACATCACCACTCAAGGGGAGGGGTAGGTAATTCATACAAAATGTTCTCATTTCTGGAATGCCGGCAAAAGCAGCAAATTCTGCAACATTTGCCTGGATAGCAGCCCATCCAGGCAGATGCCACCCAAGGGGTATGAAGGGATTCCCTCATCCCTATATAATGAATAATCACAAGTCTAATGAAAGGTGTGACTTGATGGCTGGCAGGAAGGGGGTGAGTATATAAAAAATGGTATTTGTACTGTTTGGACCTCTTGACTTGCATACAGTCACAGTCTAGAAGCAGAAATGGACAGATGCAGATCCATATTTAGAGTATGAACTTTTTTTTTTTTACTGTTTCACTGCATTTATGCACTGTTTTATACTGTTTTAACTGTATTTTTCATTGCTAAATACTGTTTCATTACTCTAATTGCATTTTTACTGAATTACTTAACTGTAAACTGCTTTTTCATACTGAGAGTTGTATTTTCTGTTTGTGAGTGCTCTATCTGTGCATTTCTGAGCATTTGTGCTTTGTTGTGAGGGTACTGTGTTCAAGTAAGGTATCATACAACTGATTAGTTTGCAGTTAAAAGCATTCTCTAGAGTCTCCTTGGTCCTTTACCTGTTTAAACTTTCATTTAGTGGCTACAGCTAATAGCTGTAATAGTTTTCCACCCGTCTTCCCTATTGGTGTCTTGTTCTTATACTTGGTGGCTTTGCAGTTGCCCGCCCATACTTCAAATTTGATCTGAGACACTCCTCCCAGTCTAGTGTCATTAGCTCATTCCACCCAATACAGAGAGAACATTTGAAAAGGCCAACTCACATAGGTTGTTAACCTTGAATTATCTTCTGTTCCTTTCTCATTTTCCACTTTACTAAAAAAAAAAAAAAAAAAAATTCTAAGCTTGTTTCCTGCTTTTCCTGTAACTAGTCTACACAGATTTGCTGTATCCAGGACTGTTTGTAAGCTTCAGAGCCCTCCACCCAAGCTTTCCTGTGTTGGAGGGAAGCCTTATAGCTCATCAGTGGGAGTGATAAGCACTAAGTAGCCTATCTACCCACAAGAGTAGTGGTTTCTGGCCCAGAAATTGTAGTTATTGGCCATTTGGGCAGTTTTTCCATCTCTTTCAACTTTTCTGGTTTAAAAGACCGCGTTTGCATTTGTTTCCTGCCTTTCCTGTAACTAGTCTAGTCCAGATATAGACTTGCTGTATCCAGGACTGTTTGTAAGCTCCTGAGCAGTGCCAAAGTCTGCTCTTCAATTTGTCCCTTAGATCTACTTTCCTCCCCTGCACTTATACTAGCTTATTAGTCTAGCACTTTACCAGACTTCTTGTAGCAATTATTGTAGCACACTAAACGTTCTACAAGGAAACAGATCCAGTACCTATTATCAATGCTTACCCTTCCAGGCATGTCTAAAGGTCAGTTCCCTGTGCTTCCTCCTTTTAACCTGGTGAACTTAGGCATCCTGAAGCAATATAGACAACCCTCTGCTCTTACCTCCCAACACTCAAACATGCGAGAGATGCACTTATACATCCAAATTGGAAGCCACGCACTCTCCAGCCAAGACCGGAATAGCTGGTCAAGAGGAGATGGTCAACACTTGCACCACACCACATGGAAAGTACAGTTGTGTACACCTACCATAAATGTAGATGTTCGAGTATCTTCACTGTTGCAGTCATGACTGTAGGGTTCTCCCCTGCCAGCAGGCAGCCCTCGGTCGGCCAGAATCCCAAAGTCTGGGTCCGGCGTCGGCTGTTCAACCATGCTCCCTGACGTCAGAGCGCCAGGAGTACAAAGCTGACAGCTGACGCCATCTTCTCCAGTTTTTCTTGCCCCAGATGTCAGGAGTCCCAAAATGAAAAAGGTCCCATAACCTTTGCAAATACACCTCAGAAGAATGGTGAAAAAAGGAAATAAACAAAAGTAAAAATAAGAGGGGACAGGAGGGAGGGAAACCCAGACTGCAACAGTGAAGACACTCCAACATCTACATTTATGGTAGGTGTACACAACTGTACTATGTTCATCGTGTTTCACTGTTGCAGTCATGACTGTAGGGTACAATCCCAAAGCTGAAAGAAAGGGAGGTGGTCATAAAGAGGAAGGGGCAGCTAAAAGTCCCTGCATGACTGCAGAGGCAAAGCCTGCCCTAGACTTAGAGTAGAGAGGTAGATTGTAGTGCTTAGAAAAAGTATGCACTGTGCTCCCAAGTTGCAGCTTCCAAAATGTCCTTGGTAGGAACTCCCCTGAGGAAGGCCGCAGAAGTGGCAGCAGCTCTGGTGGAATGAGTCTGTATACTCCCTGGGATTTGCTTTCCATGGTGAGAATAACAAAATCTGATTCCATGAGCAATCCATTTAGAAATGGTCTGTTTTGAAATGGCTTTACCTTAGGAACTTGGAACTTGAAGCATAAGAAACAAACAATTGTTTTGATTTTCTGATGTCCTTGGTTCTGTTCAGGTAAAGTTGTCTGTGTACATCCAAGGAATGTAAGATCCTTTCCCCTTTATTTTGAGGAATTGGGAAAAAGGTTGGCAAGTGGATAGTTTGATTTAAAGCCACTTTGGAAACCACCTTAGGCATGAAGGTAGGATTAGTCCTCAAAGATACCCTGTTTTGATGAAAAATAATATAAGGTTCCACAGCCATAAGAGCTTGTAACTCTGAAACTCTCCTGGCAGACGTTAGGGCTAACAGGATAGCGGTCTTCTGAGATAAAAACTTGATGTCAGAAGAGGCAGCAGGCTCTAAAGGAGGCAAGGTTAGTTTTTCCAAAACATAGTGAGATCCCAAGCAGGAATGGGAGGAGATCTAGGAGGTCTTAAGTTCTTAGCTCCTCTAAGAAACTGTCTCATGAGCTGGTGGAAAAAGATGGGAGGATCTGTATTATAACGAGCAGAAACAGCAGAGGCATGCATCTTAATGGAAGAGAAAGAGAGACCCTTATGTAAGAGATCTGTCAAGTAAAGTAAAATTAAAGTAATGGTAGGAAGAAGAGGATCAGAATCCTGAGCCTGCATCCAGGAACAAAATCTTTTCCATTTTCCTGCATAAGATTTTCTAGTGCTAGGACGTCTGGCTTCTAAAATGACATCCATAACCTGCTTGGGTAGTAAAGAAGAAATCAAAGGCCCTGGATTAACCAGGCCGAAAGGCTGAGAGTTCTGACATGAGAGTGTAGAACCTGACCCTGATGTTGGGACAGAAGGTTCGGAGACTGAGGTAAAACCCAAGGGGGCTCCAGGCATAGGTTTTTTAGAGTTGGATACCAAAACTGCCGTGGCCAATTTGGAGCCAGAAAGATTATCATTTTGGGCTTGTCCTGTTTTATCTTCAATAAAACCCGTGGAAGAAGAGGAAGAGGCAGAAAGGCATATCCCGAGAGGTTCCTCCAACTGAATGACAGTGCATCCACTTTCCAAGCTTCTCTGTGGAAAGTTCTGGTGCAAATATTCTGTAGTTGATGATTGAGATGGGATGCAAAGAGGTCTATGTGAGGACATCCCCAGACTGCTGTTATCATCCTGAATATTTTAGTGTCCAGCATCCACTCGTGTGGATCCGAAAGGTTTCTGCTCAGTCTGTCTGCCAGGAAGTTTTGTTTCCCTGGTCAAAACTGAGCTTGAAGATCCAGATTGCAAGCTAGAGCTGTGTTCCATAGATCCATGGCTAGTCTGCAAAGGGTTTAGGAATGAGATCCCCCTTTCTTGTTTATGTACCACATAACTGTGGTGTTGTCTGTCCGTATTAGCAGTTGTCCTGGTTGTAAAAGATTCCTGAAGGCCAATAGAGCTTTCTGAATGGCTAACATTTCATTTAAGTTGATATGCAGGTGCTTCTGATCCTTTGTCCAAAGGCCCTGCAGACAACTGCCCTAAAAATGGGCTCCCCAAGCATAATCCGAGGCGTCCGTGGTTAGAATTTGAGTGGCAGGAGGGTTTCCCTTTGTTTACAGCACATGCCCTGGACCACCAAAGAAATTCTTTTTGAAGGCAAGGAAGGACGGAGATCAGTATGTCTAAACTGTGGCAATGCTGAGACCATACACTTTTTAGGTATCACTGTATTTTCCTCATGTGTAGTCTTGCATATGGTACGAGAAGGATGCAGGAGGCCATGTAACCCAAAGCCTGCAGGAATTTCCTTGCAGATAGTTGAGTGAAAGTTGCCAAGGTTCTGAAAGTTGAAGCCAGCTGTAGTTGTTTTTCGGATGTCAGAAATGCCATCTGGGTTGTGGTGTTTAGAAGTGCACCCAGAAAAGTTATCTGTTGTGATAGTGTCAAATTTGACTTTATGTTTACAGAGAATCCCAGGAACTTGAGGAGGTGCTGTACAAATTCTAGATGCTGGAGTAAGACATCCTTGCTGTCTGCCTGAATTAGACAATCGTCCAGATAAGGGTAAATTTGAATTCCCTTGAGTCTGCAGTAAGCTACTACTGGAGCTAGGCATTTGGTGAAGACCCTGGGCGCAGTAGACAATCCAAAGGGCAGCGCAGAGAATTGAAAGTGCCTCGATCCGGCCTTGAACCAGAGATATTTTCTGTGATCCTGCCTGATGGGAATGTGTAAATATGCCTCCTTTAAATTCAAAGTTACCATCCATGCATCTTTGGACAGCATTGGAAGTAGCTGCTGTAGAGTAAGCATCTTGAATTTTGGAATCTCTAGAAAGGTGTTCAAGACCGACAGATACAGAATGGGTCTCCATGAGTTTTGCTTCCTTGGGACTAGAAAGAGCCTTGAGTAAAAACCTTTTCCCATCTCTGAAAGAGGAACCAGTTCTATGGCATTCATAGCCAAAAGAGCTTCCACCTGGTTTAAGGCCTCCATCCATTGATGTTTTGGAAGGTCTGGCCATCCGCTTGGCCTTGGCAAGGTATGAAAATGGAATTTGTAACCTCTTAAAACCACATCCAAAACCCACTTGTCTTGGGTTATTTGAGTCCAATTTTGATAAAGAGAGAGTTTTCCTCCGAGAGGGGCTTCCAGGCAAGAAGTTCCTGTAGCCCAACCGAGGTAAGTCATTGAGTTTGTTTCCTTTGAGATTGTGACCTGTCCTCTTCTCCGCTAGGGGTGGAAGCAGTCCACTGTCTTGGTCTATAAGTAGCTTGTGTTTGAGGCCTCCCTCTGGAGCGCCTATATCTACCCCTCTGAGGCCTGTCTGAAGTGGGAAAGGACCAATTTTTTGAAGGCCAATTCCTGCTAAATCTAGGTGGTTGTACTTGTAAGAAATCTTTAACTGTTTGCATGGATTTTGCCTTATCCTCCATCTTTTTAATCACCTCTTCAGCTTTTGATCCAAACAAAACATTATGCTGAACAGGAGCATCCAATAATTTAGCCTTTACTTGTTCAGGTAAATTTTGTTCCTTTAGCCATGCATGCCTTCTAATGACTGTGCCAGAGGCCGCAGCCCTACAAGAAGCCTCCAAGGCATCAAATCCACAGTGTAAACCATGCTTCCCAACCTGTTCAGTGGCATGCAATAAGTCATGTAATTCCTTATCATCTGCACAGGCAGAAATGGAAGTAAGCTTTTGTTTTAAGACAGACAAGAGAAATTGCTGGTATTTAAGCATATGAAACTGACAGTTTAAAGCCCTAATGGACAAAGTGGCAGAAGTGTACACCTTTTTGCCCCATCTTTCTAAGGATCGAGAATCCTTTTCAGTAGGAATGGGATTTTTGGCAGAAGCGGCCTTAACTCCCTTAGGACCCTGAGAAATGGTTTCAGGGTCAGCAGAAGGGTTCTTGTATAAAAACTGATGGGAATCAGGAACCCTGTAATATCTATCAGGCTTAACAGGAGCAGGAGGAAAAGAGTCAGGGGTTAAGTTAGCCTACGAAAAGGCATCATCCACAATATGTAAAACAGGAGGAACAGCCAGGGGTCTAATGTTGGGGAAGAAGAAAATCCCTCAGTCTTTTCTTGGATTCCGAATACTCCTGTCCTCAGTGGAAATGTTCCCTCATTTCATCCAAAGTTTCCCCAAAAGAGAAATCCTCAGGGGGAGAAGCTGAAGGAATGCATTCTTCAGCATCAGAATCCTCATAAGGAGGGAAAGAATATTCCTGATCAGAAGAAGAAACTGAGGAAACAGAAGCCTGATCAGAGGAATCATAATAAACATCCTGCCTTGGCCTTTTGTCTGGAGGGGGATGTGAACCCCTAATCATAGTAAGTAAATCCTCCGCCATCTTGAGTAACTGTTTCTGTGACTTGGGAGCCGGTTCAGAAGAGGCCTGTGTTGAAGTCTTTGATTTAGAAGGAGTCTTTGCCTTTGTCTTTGGCTTTGCCTTTACTAGTAGCCGAGTAGGCCTGAAAACCCCTTTGGAAGCCGGTACCTGCACAGCGGCTCCGGACCCATCCGAAGGAGCATTGTCCGTAGGTCCTGCAACAGAAATATTTAAAGGCCTGGTTGGCTCCTCATGAGAGTCCGTTTTGGCCATCGGTTCTGAAATGGCCGATGACAGGGGCTGCAAAAGCGCCTCACTGACGACGGCCGAACCTGAAGCTGGCTCCGCTTGTGCGCTATCATCAGATTTGGACCTCGGAGGCCTGTCTTTATCCTTGCGATGTTTGCGAACTCCGGTAGCTGGGACCGTATCCGACAACATTTTGTAGTTAAAGCTCCTACCGAAGTAATGAAAAGCAAAATTGTACCTTCGCTTAATTGTACGTTGATTGAATCTAGCACAAAACCGACTAGCTACGTCGTGGTCAGGGCCTAAGCAAGGAATACAGTAAGTTTCCCCAATGGGGTACTTAGCTTTGAGTGGAGAAGGAAGTCTTCGGACCAAAATATATCAGAAAAATTCGTCAGGAGTCAGCCGACCGGCACTTGCCAACTGCTATCACCGCGCGCATCTGGAGAAGATGGCATCGGCTATCAGCTTTGTACTCCTGGCGCTCTGACATCAGGGAGCATGGTTGAACAGCCGACGCCGGACCCAGACTTTGGGATTCTGGCCGACCGTGGGCTGCCTGCCGGCAGGGGAGAACCCTACAGTCATGACTGCAACAGTGAAACACGATGAACATCACATAGCCCTCAAGAACACACACCAACAATGCCTTCACATAAAAACACAAACCACACACACAGCGGAGGTTCTCAATAAAAATCTATCCAAGCAGCAGAGACCTCCAAGGCAGAATGCACTCACCACAACACTAATCACGAGACAGACAACAGTGTGCCACTCAATCAAAGCCCCCAAGGCAAAACAGCATGCCCAACACACTAGTCATAGGTGACTCGATAGTGGGGCACACTGATGTCCCACTCACTAGGTTGACTAAGGAGAAAGTAACAGTCAGCTGCCTGTCAAGTGCCAGGATCCATCGCATAACGCATGGACTCCGGTCTCTCAACAACAGGTACAAATATGACTCTGTCATTGTACGTGTGGGTGTGAATGATCTGAGACGTACCTCCCGGGGCTACATAAAGAGAGACATGGAGGAGCTCTCAGATTATTTAGCCCAGGCGGGTATGACCCTAGCCCTGAGCAGCATCCTACCATCACCTAGACTGATACCACAGTACAAGCAGAAAATGATAGATTTCAACAACTTGGTAAGTTTCTGGTGTCATTCCAAGAGGACCCAGTATCTGTTTGCCAGGGATGACATGATTGACGGACCTTGATGCTTTGCCAGAAATGGCCTGCATCTGTCACCCTTGGGCTTCTGGATACTGGCCATGGCTCTTGCCACCCCTATAGTGCCTTTTTTAAACGGTGTTCCAAAGACCAAATTACCACCATAACAGCTACAAACAAATGCAATCTGAGGGTCATGCTGCTCGTTGCTAGAAGTCTAAATCTCAAAATGCACTCACTCGAAGCACTTCTTAAAATGGAGAACACTGACATTTGTGCTGTAACAGAGACCTGGTTCAAGGCAGCAGAAAGCACCCCTGCACTACCAGGCTATAACTCATTGCACACCTTTCGGCCCCAGAACATGGACCAAAGCTCCAAAGGAGGTGGTGTTTCCATATTCATAAAGGATCTGCACACCTCCAGACTGATAGTCCAACATAACGCATCAGACATACTTCAGGTGCAGATAAAATTGGATAAGACAGCGATTCAGGTCGTAGCCTTCTAAAGGTCCCCAAGCACGCCCCAAGACTCTCACTCCATGTTCCTAAGCCCCCTGGAGAATATTAGGGTTCAACCTAACACTCTCTTACTAGGCGACTTCAACTACCCCTCCATTAACTGGGAAAACTACTCATGTACCAATACACTTGCCCAACATTTCCTGGAGTTCATTTATTCCAATGCCCTTGACCAACTCGTTCTTACCCCCACTAGAGGTAGCAACATCCCTGACCTGCTCATTACTAATATGGGCGACCGTTGCTCTACACCAATAGTCAGCTCCTCCCTGGTTAGATCCAACCACAAACTAATCACCTTGGGGAACCATACCACCCTCCCTGAAAAGGTAAACACCATGAAAAACTTCTCCAAAGATGACTTTGGGCTCCTAAAAAACAGAGGTGGCTAACTTCATGGCACCCATGCAAATAGAGAATAGTTGTATGACAGCCAAATCATACACTAATGCACTGTACAAACATGTACACAAATGCATAGATCCCGCCATACCCTACACCCCAGTGCTCCTGACCCAGACGCCTGTCTTGCTGTTGGTATCATCTCTTCTCACAGCTCCCACCCTGAAAGGCTCGCAGTTAGAAGGACTACATCCAGTTGGGCATTAAAAATATTCACATTGGTCTACCCTCAATAACAAACTTAACTAAGGTTACTATTTTTTATAAAGTCTTTCTGCTTAAACTGTTTAATTCAGCCGTACTGAGTCAACAGCATCAAACTTCCCAGCCCTTAAATAAGGCTCCTAATGCTAAAAAGTTCCACCAAATTTTACTGTTAAAGTTGATGTGTTTAAAAACAGAACATAGATTAAAATTTAAAGCATGTACAAAAGCAAGAAAAAAGCATCTTACTTTAATCACAAGCTCTGAATATTCTTCTGGTGTGGTTAAGCCCCTTACATGTTCCCCTCCCCCTGCCTTGCTAACAATCTGAGGTTACTTAACCTCAATTAACCACCATTTTTCAAACACCCCAGTGCTTCCGACCCAGATGGCTGTCCTGCTGTAAACTTGGTATGTAATTTTCTGCGTTACTGACTCTGATTAAATACAACTGCAGATTTAATAATATGTGAAATCTTATGCTGACTCAATGTTTAAAAGTGCATTAATACATGAGGCTGACGAATGCATTGGGCAACTGATTTTGTGCTTTGTTGCTGCTAAACTGAAGTGATTGTTTGTGGATCAGTGTAACTTTGTTACAGTATTTAATCTAATTCTTAAATCCTAGACTCTGTACAAACAGCTTACTTCCCAAACACTACTGCCATTGAACTTTTATTTTCATGCTAAAGATGCAAGATGCTGTATGCAGAATAGTGTGACCCGGATTAGCATTTCTTCTTCTTATACATGCTATATATTGCTTCCTTGTTCTATATCTTGCTTCCTTGTTCTATTTAGCTAACAAATATTTGAAACTGTTTTTAAGGCAGTGCAGTGTACTATTAATGTAAGGATTATGATTTTTCTCTCAGTTGCTGTGTTATATATGGCATGAAACACTGTTCAATTATTTTTTTGCTATAGTTCTAATTCTGGTGATGAGCCAACATTAAACATCTATTATTAGGCATCATCTCTTCTCACAGCTCCCACCCTGAAAGGCTCACACAGTTAGAAGAACTGCATCCAGTTGGGCATTAAAAATATTCACACTCGTCTACCCTCAATAACAAACTTAACTAAGGTTACTATTTTTTATAAAGTCTTTCTGCTTAAACTGTTTAATTCAGCCATACTGAGTCAACAGCATCAAACTTCTCAGCCCTTAAACAAGGCTCCTAATGCTAAAATGTTCCACCAAATTGTACTGTTAAAAGTTGCTGTCTGTGTTTAAAAACAGAACATAGATTAGAATTTAAAGCAAGTAAAAAAGCATGAAAAAAGCCTCTTACTTTAATCACAAGCGGAGGATTCCTGTGGTGTGGTTAAGCCCTGCTCTGCTCGCCCTCCAGTCTCGCTTCGCACCCTTCCTTGCTCCCTCTTCCCACCCGCCCTCAGTACCTCTAAATTTATAACCCCCTCCCCTCCTTTGCCAACCATTAACGGGAATGAATTTATAACTCACCCCTACCACTATCTCCCCACCTACTATTACACATAGGTTGCCTACCTAACAGGAGAATATTCCCCCCATTATGTCTCTAATACTTACTAAGTCTTCTAAAATACCACCTCTACTCTACACCCTATCTTTACTAAATCACCCTTTATTCTCTCACCATCTATGAAAACCAATCCCATACAGGATTCAACTATCCCAAACACCTTGCTACCACCCCAATCCTCTCAAACCATTCTGCCCACTCATTCATGTCTATCGATGCCAACTCCTTTACCCCCAACACCCACCCTGTTATACTCAGATATGTTAATACCAACACTAAATACTACCAAAAACTGATAAATTTCTAAAGCTCACAGCTAGTTTGCCCCACACTCATACTATTGCTGGGGATATCTACCCCAACCCTGTGTCAACATCCCCAGACAACACAACAGCCCAAACATAATACAAAGCCTAAATAGACCCCCAACTCACTATTGACCTGCCACTTAAACATTAGAAACATCCACAATAAGGTCCACAACCTCCATGCTCTCCTGACAACCTACTCCCCCGACATACTTTGTCTCACAGAAACATGGTTAAAACCAACTACACCAGATAATGAAATTTTATCTCCAGGGTATAATATACTCAGGCTAGATCATACAACCAGGATAGGGAGAGAGGTTGCTGTTCTCTATAAAACCACCCTAAATGTTACTCTAGACAACCTTCAGCCACCTATATTTAACAAAGCAGAAATTATGATTTCCAAACTACAAATAAATAAAAACAAATGTATAAACATAGTATGTGTCTATATTCCCCCAGGTAATAACTCAGGGACCCTAGAAAACATCCTCTACTGGCTACCCAATGCCTACCCCCAACAGAACATTGTTTTAGGGGACCTCAATATAGATTGGAACACCTGCACTGCAGGGACTCCAACCACCCACGTAAACCTACATGGTTTTATACAAACTATAACCTCCCCTACTAGGATCAGCAAGCCTAACAATAAAGAAAGTATCCCTAGACTGGATTCTAATTAATAGCCCCCACCACATGTACAAATCAGGTACTATCCCTGAAGATCTAAGTGATCATTTCTTAACATATACTATTAGGCATAAAGTTGAATGTCCATATCTACCCACCTATAAAACAATAAGAGACAACAAAAACTTGAACCTTAATAAATTCTTAGAAGAACTTACATTATGCAATTGGTCAACTCTAAAACTACCACCACTATATGAGGCAATAACAAACTTTAATAACACATTCCTGGCCATCCTTGACAACCATGCACCTGCACGCTCTATTAGAATTAAAACAAAAGTTGCCCCCTGGCTCACTAAAGAAACCAAACTAAAGATCATCCAAAGAAATAATGCCTGGAACACCTGGCACTCCTCTAAAGCCCCGCAAGACCAACTCAAATTTTGACAATATAGGAATGATGCAAAAAAACAAACAAACATATTACTAGACAAAAAAAAAACTATTTCTGCCATCTACAGCAGAAACACCATAACAAGCCACAGAAGTTCTGGGCAGGTATTAAACTCCTCCACCCAGAGCAATCCACAACTCCAACCCCCTCAGCCCCAACCCAAAAATCGCCAGAGTCCATTGCCAACACCTTCAACAGTTTCTTTACAGAAACCAACTAGCTCTTGCTAGCAAACTTAAACCCACTTGTCCTAACGTTGAAAGCCTTAAAGCCAGTGACATTTTCTCCTTTAGCTTCCAAAAAGTTCTGACTTCACTATTTAGAGCCCTAATTAAAAAACTCAGACCAACCATCCTTTCAGCTGACCTCCTTTCTGCAGACTACCTACAAAAAGCTGCTGATGTTATAGCATACCCTGTGTCTCTATTTTGACAAACAGATCCATAACTGAAGCCTCTATTCCCCTCTATCTGGTAAATATCACGTCATACCACTCCACAAATGAGGCAACTCCATTGACCTGCCAAACTAAAGACCAATAGCTATCCTTTCCCCAATAGTTAGAATTATGGAAAAGTGTATCCATAAACAACTCACACTACCTTATTCAACATAATCTATTGGCCAACTCCCAGCATGGATTTGGATCACAGCGCAATACCACCTCAACCCACCTCTCCTTTTCTGTCATAAATTCCAACCGTAACAACAAACTATCTTCTGCCCTGTTTCTCTATCTTTCTAAGGCCTTCAACATGATTAACCACCAGGTACTCACTTACCCTAAATAAAATATCCCTAAACAACCATGCCATACAATGGTTTCAATCTTATCTTAGTGGAAGACAGCAGGCTGTACTTTGGCAGGACAAACTCTCCACCCTTCTCCCCTTTACCCTTGGTGTCCATCAGGGCTCCATATTAAGTCCCCTTCTTTTCTTCTCCTTTATCAATGACCTCCACACTGTAATCTCAGATGTAACCTATATACAATATGCTGATGACTCCATGATTTACTCAGCCTCTACCCCTACAGATCTCCTTAGTTTAACCCAGAAAAGCTTCAATAAGGTAGAAAACTGGATCTCCTATCAACAGCTGATATTAAACCCTAATAAAACAAAGTTATTGCTCTTCTCCCCTGGGACCATAATCTCACCAGATATGTATACCAAACTCCTGGGTGTTATAACGGACAACCTCAAATATGATATGCACGTAAACCAAACTATTAAAACCGTTAATAAAAACCTTGGCTCCCTATACAAAAACAAACCTTTTCTCAACTCTCTAGCTAGGACTGCCATTGTCCATATCAATCTGCTTTCAACTGTACTCTATCCCTTGCCAATACTCACTAAATTGAACAAAACTGATCTCAGCAAACTCTAGCTGCCACAATCAAACTGCCAGGTTAATCACAGGAACTCCCTACAGGACACACCATTGTCAAAACCTAAACCTCTTAGGATGGCTAGAACTCCACAGGCTAATTCAATATAATCAACTTACTGTAGCATTCAAGGTTATTAACCATCCAGAAAAAAACGCCCTCCCTTAAAAACATTAGCCATCCCTACAAAAATGCTAGGCCACTTCGTTCCACTACAAAACTTTTGGTTCAATCTGTTAAAGCTAACAACCTATCTGGAGAATCTTTGCAAATTCAGTAGGCAATACCTGGAATTCACTCCCATCTGACATTACTCTGAACCCCACCCTTAATCAATTAAAAAAAAATCTAGCCCATTATTTTAAAACTCACTGGTTATGTCCTTTCTCTAACCCTGACTAAAGCCTCATCCACTTCATAGCCCTGCAATTTTTTTATTCATAGCAACTAAACTCTTACATTAAAAGGTTTGAAAAGAGAAACTGACATCCTTGCAGATACTCTTATCAAACCTGTAGGTGCAGGTTATATACAGAGAAACTGCAACATATTTGCATATATTTCTGAATATAAACTGTATTCTTCATAGGCTTGAAATGTGAGACTAACTTTTATGGTAGTATAATATGTTGGTACATATACTGTAACTTGCTTGTCTTTATCCGTTTGTAAGTTTGGAGCTTTTCTCCCTGGGCCTCTGCTGAAAATGGACATGCATCCAATCGGACTATCCCAGTCAACAAATGTAAACCAAATAAAAATAAATAATAAATAATAGAACCAGGATGGTCTCCTCCAAAAAAAAGGAAGCCAATCTGGTGGTCCCCTGCCATAAACAAAATCTACAACAGGAAGAAGAAACTGATGCGGAATAAGGTTAAGTCCCAAGACTGGAAAAACTCCCTTATCAGCCTCAACAAAAAGTTGAGTTCCCTCATCAAATCCTCTAAAGCTAGCTATGAAAACAGAATTGCAGCAGATAGTAAAGACAACCACAAGACCTTCTACAGTTATGTAAAGAATTTCCATGCCAATACCTCCCAAGGACCAATCACAATACCAGTAGATTGCCAGGCACCCAGTACTACTGCTGCACAAGTTAAAATAGCACTGTCCAAGGCCAAGAATACAGCTTCTATGTGACCTGACAATATCCCTGGCTGTGTTCTACATGAACTACAGAATGAACTGGCACCTCACCTGTGTGCCCTGTTCAATCACAGCCTCACCTCAGGCTTTGTCCCTACCAAATGGTGCACTGCTACAGTCATCCCTCTCCACACAGGAGGAGCGACTACAGACCCTGGGAACTATCGCCCCATTAGCCTAACGAGCCTGTTACACAAAGCTATGGAACACATCATCACCATGGACCTAATAAACAAGGACATAGAGAATCTCCAAACTCTATATTCCACACAGTTTTGGATTTGTGAAGGGTAGATGATGCCTGGTCAACTTCTTTGAGTCAGTCACCAGAGGTGTGGATGAAGGCAAGGTGGTTCATACAGCCCACCTTGATCTGGCCATGGTTTTGATACCATTCCCCACTCAGGAATCATAGAAAAACTCACTAAGCTGGACATCAGCCCCTACATCACTAGGTGGGTTGCAAACTGTCTCACAGATAGAACTTACAGTGTGAAAGTAGCTGACCAAGTCAGACTGCCGACTAGTCACGAGTGGAGTCCCACAGGGTTCGGTCCTGGGTCCTCTCCAGTTTGGTATCTACTTCTCTGAAGTCCAGGCCAACACGAAGGGACTCTGGCTGACAAAGTTTGCAGAAGATTGCAAGTTGGAAGCTATTATCAACTCCCCAAGTGATGTTGACATCCTACAGAATGGCCTCACTTTGACCAATGACTGGTGCCAAAAAATGTATCATCCTCTTTGGGAAAACCCCGGTTCCCATGAATTACCACATTGATGTAGACCACTGAACACAGAAGGTGTTATACAAGAGATCTGGGAATGCAGGTTGACAGCAACTTCTCTTTTGATCACCACATTACCACTGTGGTCAAAAAGTCCTTCTATGTGGAACATCTCATTACTAAGGGTTTTGTCATCCTCTACTCTTCCCTCATTAGGCCAGTCATCAAGTACAATGCCCCAGTTGGCATGTACCTCACTAGACACTTGCAACACCTGGAGAGGCCGCAAAAGTACCTCACAAAGAAGATCCTAGGCCTTAAACACTTGTCCTATATGGGCAGACTCAAAAAACTCCAACTATTCTCCGTCTCATATCGTCTACTTAGAGGCGATCTCTGCTTTACTTGCAAAGCCATGTCTGACCCAGCTTTGTTAGAAATGCTACATCTAAAGAAATCCCAATCCCTCCGCACCACACACTCCAGAGACCTCAACCTCATTACCATAATTAACAGAACATGCTGGAGGGACAGGTTCATAACCCAGAGACTGCCCATGCTATGGAATACACTTCCCATACATGTCAAGCAGAGCACCTCGCTGACCCTCTTCAAGAGAAATCTTGATGAGTGGCTGGGAAACAGAAAATTCACCCCGGGGATAACTCCAGTGGCTCTACTCGACAGAGGCACTGGGAACTAAGGTCGGGTGGCACTATGCCAGGGTAATCCTATGGCTAGACTTGTAAAGGCCCCAGGGCCATTAGCCTAGTACACATCTATGAACTTATTTCCTAGCTCATGGCCTTAACCTACTGAGCTTTAGTACTACACAAAAATGCTTCACATTTAGGTCAGTTCCAAAAGTTCATAA
Source organism: Protopterus annectens (assembly GCF_019279795.1). Lineage (NCBI taxonomy): Eukaryota > Metazoa > Chordata > Ceratodontiformes > Protopteridae > Protopterus > Protopterus annectens. Next base: position 1,795,152,997 of record NC_056728.1, on the reverse strand, counting down.
TTTATTACTGTGTACAAAAAAATGCAGGCCCCTGAGACTGCACCCTTCACATCATCCACCTTCCAGCTGAAAGTGCATCTAGTTTTACAGAAAAAATAGCTCTGAAATATCCCCCCCATCAGTAAACAACAGCAAGTTTTCCATAGGTTTCTGTCATTGAAGTATAAAATAAAACTTTTTTTCTGCCCTTTGTTTCCCTGTACTGTTTTTTTAAGCACTCAGAAGCATGTCAGTGAATTATCAGACACTTCCTGCATCATAAAGTGCCACGTTCAGGGATGAGGCAATCATTTTAAGTTCTGGCCGCCTTCCTGAGTTGCAATGTTACTGACAGGGAGAAGACAATGATTTGCTTACTCTGCTCGGTGCTGCATTCTTTGCCTTACCGCACACACACATATTTTGATAGGGTGAGGCTTTATTTATAAGGAAAAAGTAAGCCTGAGCTACCAACACTAGCTATGGCTTCCACATAAGTTAAAATGTCCAAAACTTTAATGGTTCTCCTCTATGCTGATGATAGCAACAAACCAACCCACTGGCTGAAGTCAGCATTAATTAAATACATAGACAAATTAAATCTTTGATGACCAGTCCTTTTCCTAACACAGCAAAGCTTTAAAAAGGAAGAATTCTGTGCAATAATTTTTACTCCATTAGTCTTGTTAAGAAAATGTAATTTTGTTTATCTTTCGCACTAGGGTTTTTCCCCGCACAGTCACAGAAGGGTACTCATTTATTGTGGACCAGAAAACCATACTGCAGATAACCACTTAATTACAGCTACTTAACTGGACCATTTTGTTCATTTTATCTTTCCTCCAGTGCAAGTGTGACAACTCATTTGATTGTTACAAACAGCCTAATGTGGCTATTACTGCCTTTCCTACCGAGAAAGTACAGTTGTGTACACTTACCATAAATGTAGATGTTAGGAGTGTCTTCACTGTTGTAGTCGTCACACTTGGGTTATCTGCCTGCAGGTAGCCCTCAGTCAGTCCGAATACCAGAGTCTTAGAATTTCTGCGTTGGATGCTGTCGCTTCTTCCATGATGTCAGGTCATCAAGGGTATAAAACAGGCAGCAGACACCATTACATCAGTTTTTCTTGCCCCAAATGTCAAGAGCCCCCAAATAGGAAGCTAGTATACGGTGGGGACCACCACCGGTAAAAAGTAAATACCAATGCCATTAGGAATGGCCATACAGAGGAGAGGAGAGGGTAAAGATAGAGAAAGCCAGGGGGCTGGAGGGAGGGAAACCCAGAACTGCAACAGTGAATACACTCGAACATCTACATTTATGGAAAGTGTACACAACTGTACTATGTTCTTCGTGTTTCACTGTTGCAGTCATCACACTTGTGTTGATTTCCAAAGCTGAGGTAGGGTGGAGGCAGTCAAGAAGTGTTAGGGCTGGCTAGGAGGCCTTGCAAGACTGCTGTAGCAAATCCAGCTCTGAATTTAGAAAACATTGGTAAATGGTAATGCTTGTTGGAAGTGTGTAAAGAACTCCAGGTTGCAGCCTCCAGAATGTCCCTGGTAGGGACCCCCCTAAGAAAAGCTGTACAGGTGGAAGTAGCCCTAGTGGAATATGGTCTGATCCCCTGTGGGGTAGGTTTTCCATGGTGCTTGTAGCAGAAATGGATGCAGTGTACTATCCATTCGGAAATAGTTTGCTTTGAAATGGCCTTACCCTCTGCCCCTGTAGCAAAGCTGACTAGCAGCTGGTCAGATTTTCTGAAAGGTTTATTCCTGTTAAGGTAAAACCTGAGCTTTCTGTGCACGTCCAAGGAGTGCAGGATCCTTTCCCCTTTATTCTGTGGGTTAGGGACGAAGGTTGGCAAATGGATGGATTGGTTTAGAGCCACACTGGACACCACCTTAGGCATAATGGACGGGTTAGTCCTGAGGGAAACCATGTCAGCATGGAAAATAATGAAGGGTTCCACAGCCATTAGTGCCTGTAACTCAGACACTCTTCTTGCTGAAGTTATGGCTAAAAGCAAGGCTGTTTTCCAAGAGAGGAATTTTAACTCTGCTGAAGCTGCAGGTTCAAAAGGCGTGAGCTTCTCCAGTACAAAGTTAAGGTCCCAGGCAGGGGTGGGTGCTCTCCTAGGGGGCCTTAAGTTGTTAGCCCCTCTCAGAAACTGTTTGATGAGGGGGTGAGAAATTAGAGGTAGCTCAGTATTATAATGAGCTGAGATGTCAGAGGCATGAATCTTAATGGAGGAGAAGGATAGGCCTCTGTGGAATAGCTCTGCTAGGTAATCCAGGATTAGAGGTAAGGAGGGCACTGATGTCTCCTTCCCTTGAGACCGATTCCAAGAACAATATATTTTCCACTTTTCAGCATAGGATTTCCTAGTACTAGGCATTCTGGCTTCAAGAATGACGTCCAGCACCTGTTAGATGAGGTTTGCTGGTGCAGTATTCAAGGGATAAGCCAGGCTGCAAGTTTTAGGGATTGTAATTGGGGATGCAAAACCTGTCCCTCCTGCTGTGTGGGGGTCTGGTGAAGGTGCAAGGGTGGCACTGTTGTCAGACTGCTCAAGAGTGGGTACCAGTGCTGGCGTGGCCAGTCTGGGGCAATAAGAATTGCCCTTGGCCTGTCCTGTTTTATATTGAGTAGTACTTTTGAGAGGAAGAGCAGAGGGGGAAGGCATAAATTGAGAGGTTTTCCCATTGAAAGGATAGGGCATCCACCTTCCAGGCCATGCTGTGAGGGTTCCTGGTGCAGAATTTGCTCAACTGGTGGTTCCCAGGGGAGGCAAACGGGTCCACCTCCTGTGTCTTCCACCTCTGGATCAGAAGGTTGAAGGTGGTTGGCTCCAATTTCCACTTGTGTGGGTCTAGGAGATTTCTGTTTAAGTCGTCTGCCAGTGAATTTTGTTTGCCTGGCAGGAACTGAGCTTGTAGATGCACTTGGTTGCTCAAGGCTGTATTCCACAGGGCCATGGCTAACCTGCAAAGTGGGTAAGAGTGTGATCCCCTCCTGCTTGTTTATGTATCACATAACTGTGGTGGTGTTTGTTTTTATAAGCAGTTGTCCTGGAAGAATTAGGTATTTGAAGGCTGTCAGAGCATTCTGTACAGCTAGCATCTCTTTTTGATTGATGTGCAGGAGAATCTGGGCTGGAGTCCAGTGGTCCTGCATGCATCTGCCTGCCATGTGAGCCCCCCATGCATAGTCCGATGCATCTGTTGTCAGGGTTTGGGCAGTGAGGGGTTGAGTGAAAAGTAGTCAATTGTTGTGTTGCATGCTTCTGCCCACCAAAGGAACTCTGCCCTTAGACAAGGTATGATTGAAATGACTGCTTCCAGGTCCTGAGAATGCTGGCACCAAAGACTTTTTAAGTACCACTAAAGTTTCCTCATATGCAGTCTTGCATGTGGAAATAGAATACATGAGGCCATGAACCCTAGGGCTTGCGGAATTTTTTTTGCAGATAGCTGGGTTCTGGTGGCCATCTGTTTGAAGTAGTTTGTCAGATAGACCTATTTTTCTGAAGCGAGAAATGCCATCTGGGAAGTTGTGTCCAAGCTTGCTCCCAGGAATACAATCTTTTGACTGGGTACCAGTTGTGATTTATTTTCGTTGATGGTGGACCCCAATGAAGTGAGAAGGCTTTTTACAAATGCCAGGTGCTAAAGTAGCAATTCCTGACTGTACGCCCTGAATCAGGCAGTCGTCCAAGTATGGGAAAATTTGAATATTTTTCTGCCTGCAGTATGCAATGGCTGGAGCCAGGCACTTTATGAATACTCTGGACACAGTAGATAAGCCAAAGAGAAGTGCAGAGAGCTGATAGTGCATAGAGCCTGCCCTGAAACGTAGATATTTTCTTCATGACTCCCTTATGGGGATGTGCAGATAAGCTTCTTTTAAGTCTAGAGTGACTAACCGTGCATCCTTGGTAACATAGGGAGAAGCTGTTGCAGGGCAAGCATCTTGAATTTTGGGGCCACCAGAAAGGTGCTTAGAGTTGATAGATCCAGGATTGGGCGCCAAGAGCCCTCTTTTCTGGGCACCAGGAAAAGTCTGGAGTAGAAACCCTGCCCCCTTTGTTCTAATGGAACAGGCTGAATAGCTCTGATATTGAGCAGGGAAAGTACTTGCTTTTGAGCCTCTGTCCACTGATTTGGAGGAAGGTCTGGAAACCCTCTTGGGGTTGGCAGTGTATGGAAGTAGAATCTGTACGCCTGGGATACAATGTTTAGGACCCATCTGTCCTGAGTAATGGACACCCAGTTTTTTGCATGAATGACAAGTTTTCCTCCTAGGGGCGTGCAAGTAGTTAGCCAGGGCTAGGAAGGATAATTAAAAAGTCATTGTGAACTTTTTACATAAGGGGGCGGCTTATCACTCCCTGTTTTTGAGGTGGGGGCACTCCATTGTTTAGATCTCTGCATACCCTGAGACTGTAGTCTGGGTGGCCTGTTTCCCCTGGGTTTGGTCTGAGAAGGCCTGAGAGGGGCTGGAAAGGACCAGTTTTTGAAGGCCAATGCCTACTGAATTCTAGGTGGTTGCACTTGTAAGAATTCTTTAACAGTTTGCACAGACTTAGCCTTTTCTTCCATCTTTTTAAGAACTTCTTCTGCTTTGGTGCCAAATAAACAGTCCTTATTTAAAGGAGCGTCTAGTAATTTGGATCTGACATGATCTGGCAATGTTTGTTCCTGCAGCCAAGCATGCCTTCTCAGTACAGACCCCAGTGACTGCAGCCCTGCAGGATGCTTCTAGGGCATCAAAGCCACACTGCAAAATTATGCTTACTAACTTGGTTTGCAGAATGCATTATCTCTTGTAAATCTTTATTTTCTGCAGAAGCTGGAAGTAACACCATTTTTTTTTTAATTAGTTCTATAATATGCTGCTGGTACTTCAGCATGTGAAACTGGCAATTCAGTGCCCTGATGGTAAGAGTTGCAGAGGTATATACCTTCTTACCCAATCTGTCTAAAGCTCAGGAATCCCTGTCTGAAGGGGTAGGATTTTTGGCTGTAGTAGCCTTAGTACCTTTAGGTCCCTGGGAAATCGTCTCTCAATCCACAGTAGGATTCTTGAAGAGAAATTTGTGGGAATCAGGTACTCTGTAGTACCCCGTCAGGTTTCCTAGGGACCGGTGGTAAAGTACCTGGAGTAAGACTGGATTCCATAAAAACATCATCTACAACATCTAGGACAACGGCTATAGCTAGAGGCCTGTGCTGAGGCAACTCTAAAAATTCTCTAAGTCTCTTTTTGGACTGATGGTAGTCCTGGCATTCCCAGCGGAAATGCTCACTTAAAGTTTGCAAGGTTTCACCAAAAGAAAAGTCCTCTAGAGGGGAGGCAGAGGGAATGGATTCCTCTGAATCAGAATCCTCACAGGCTGATAAGGGCATGTCCTGATAATCAGAAGGGTCAGAGTCATCGGATCCTGGTCTGTAGAATCAGAATACAACTCAATTCTTTGTCTCTTAGCAGTGGAAGGCTGGCTTCCCCTAATTAGGGTAATAAGGTCTTCAGCCATTCTAAGCATTTGTTTTTGTGGCATGGGAGCTTGAGCATGCACTTTGGTCATCGGTTTTCAAGGCATAGTTTTCTGGACCTCAGAAACTTGGTAGTTTTAGCTAAAAACGAAGTTGTCAGTTTAATTCGAACATCGGTAGGTCAGAATACACCCTCAGACGCGGGTGCCTGCACAGTGGCTATGGACCCATCCTAGGTGGAGACATCTGCAAGTTCCATAGTCGAAGAAGCATCTTGCAGCATACCGGACTAAGAATGGGTCTCAGCAGAGGCCTGCGAATCTGTAGAAGCAGGCATCAGGGGCTACAAAGGTGCCTCACTGAGTACCAGCGGACTGACGACTAGCTTAACGGAAGCGTCGTCGGCAGTTTTGGACCTATGCGGTCTGTCTTTGTCTTTATCTTTACTTTTTTTGGAAGATCGGTAGTCAGATGGCTTATAGAAGCCATTTTGTAATATGGAGAACGATAGTGAAAGAATTTAGCGACAAAGCCCAATGACGAATAGTTCGGGTGTTAAACAAGGCACAAAACTGACAATGAGGGACGTCGTGGTCTGGGTCTATACAGGTGACGCAGTAAGAATGAAAATCTCTGAGGTATTTGCTTTCCACAGGCAAGACAGTTAACTTTTTCTGACATAGGTTAAAGCAAGAGAAAAGGATCCCCAGTGGGGTACTTAGCTTTAGAAGACTTCAGGATTACCAACTCGAAAACGAAAATTTCAGGTAGCGGCCGACCAGCACTTGCGAACTGCTTCTGCTTCGGGCTCCTCCTCAGCAAGAACGACTGATGTAATGGCATCGGCTGCCTGTTTTATACCCCTGACGACCTGACATCATGGAAGAAGCGACAGCATCTGACCCACAAATCTTAAGACTCTGGTATTCGGGCTGACTGAGGGCCACCTGCAGGCAGATAACCCAAGTGTGATGACTGCAACAGTGAAACACGAAGAACATCATATTATAACTTTCTGCAGCTGCTGTTCCTTTTGCTATATATGATTCTGGCTGCAAATGTCTACAGATTACAGTTTACACTGCTGGCTGTGGTTCAGCTTAAAAAATCATTCTGTTCTCTGAAACTGTATAAAGTACCTTTATATTAGTCTCACAATAGCCACTGAAATACTGAATACAAGCATCAGTCAATGCCAAATGCTGGCCTGCTAGGTATCAGTCAGTAACAGCACAAAACTTTTTGAGATACATTAAAAACTGCTTTGATTGGAAAATGCATTGTTGTGGATAGTAGGGTTGTGTGAAATGGTTTCAATTGGAGCTGTTCACATTTTTGCATTGCACTTTACAGCAATGGAGAAGTAAAATACACTATTAAAGCACACACATACAAAAACACAGATACTAACACTACTGGAGTAGAGCTATCACAAAAAACAAATGCAGCATTTTAAAATGTCTGTGGATAGCAGTATTCAACACCAGAGCTGTAGTATTCTGAATTGCATTTTGTAGTGCCCAAGTAGCAGCACAGTATTTTACAATAATTCCACAACCCAACATTTGTCTTTGCAATACTTTTCTGAATGGATTTATAAAACTGTGTTCTGCATTTTATCATACAGAATACCCAGGGTTAACCTAATCCTACTCTGTGTTAATATGTGGTATCCTGAAATAACCAACTGTACTTCCGTGAATGAAGCTGTGACATTCTGCACTGCATTTTATAAGAGCAGAGAGATGTACAAAGAACATTTTAACAAATCTTGAAACACACAGTGTTGGCAACATAGTCATTTTGGAGCGGATCTATGGAATAAAGCAAAATATGGCATTTGAAAATGTGTGCCAAAACCAAAACACTGTAAATAGGACACCCATGGTTTGCAACATAGTGCTACTATTCTCTGAAAAGTTAAATTCTGATACACCTGATTTTGGGGGATTCCCACTGGATCTGCGACATCTTGAAATGTACTTTATGAAAACCATGAAGTAGCATACACTAACTTAAAACAGAAAGTAATAACCAACACTATTGGAGTTTCTTCACTGCAGCTGTGTCATTCTGCTTTGCACGTTATCTGAAGGAACATACATTGTTATCAGTACAAGGATGTTCTGTGGTAATATGCACTTTTCCAAATTATGCGAACCATAATTCTTTTAACTACATGATTAAAAAAAGGGGGGGGGGGGTCGAGGATACTAACACTATTGGAGTGGAGCTGCAGCACAAAAAGGAAAATACCCCTGGAGACTAGCATTTAAGACTGTACTGCTGTAATAAAAAAGGGACACACATTGTTAACATAGCCTTATTCTGAAAATAACTAATGGGAGAGCCGAACTAGAGTCATGACAATCTATACTGCAGTTACAAATAAGTTGCATACAGTACTTAAAAGTTGGCACTTTAGTACTGAAGCTAAAGTTGTGGCATTCTTACTCGCATTTTATAAAGACAAAAGAAATACAGTAAGCTCTATTCTGAGACACCAGAGCTGTGACATACTGCACTAATCCAACAGTGAACAGCAATGGTTAAGTACCTTATTCTGCATGGGCAATATACAATGATAACAGCACTGGTTTGTGCAAAGATTTATTTTTGTGTAGCAGTGATAACAGGAGTACTTTGAACAACAGTGAAAGAAACAGAGGGCTATTCAATCATTCCATTTTGTTCAACAAACTGTAAAAGTAGCAGTAGTTTGCACAAGACTTATGAAAACACACTGTTATGGAGAAACATTTTTTCAGTGGTACTATATTTTGGTTTACGGGTTATCACACAGTGGAAAAGCAAGATTCAGCCTGTACAAGATCTGTGGAAAACAGTGGCTAAAATTATACTGTTCAAATAAAAAAGGAAGTGAAAGCAGCACAATGCTATTATGTGCTGGCAGGCCCTACACGGACATATTTGATGGACGGACCAGCTGAAGCTGTGATGCATTACAATGCACTTAAAAAAAAATGGTGAAGTAACGTACATTATTTTAAAATAATTCCTGGAAGAAGCAATGTGATTTACAGTAGTGTTCTGACTGGACCCGTGACGTCTTGCTTTGCATTTTACCACAGACTACAAATTCATAAAGTACACTGTTATTCTGCAATAATAAATGATATTCTGAAATACCCTTAAGATGAACTAGTAACATTAGCATTTTAAAATGTCTGTGGAAACTAGTGCTTAAACTGCACTAAGGATGAAAAAAAAAGACATACACTATTAGCAACATGGTCCTGTTGGAAGCTCACAACCTATATTCCAAATATGATGGGAAAAGAATTGTGGACTAGAGGAGTGACATTTTGTTTTTGCACTATTTTTAGTGAAACTGAAGAAATGTGCATCTTAAAATGATCCAAGCAGTATTTGTCACTATACTACTAAATAAAAAAGCACACACACATTATTAGTAAAAAAGTGGTATCTACTTTCCCTTCAGCTACAAAAGACAAGACCTCACCTCATTAATATTAACGGTAAATGCTTCAAACTGTACTGCACTTCTGCTACTAATTACAGTTTTCAATGCATTACATATCTATTAGTGCTATCAATACTGAAAAGAGCTATGAGAAGTTGGTGTCATACCTTTCAACTTCAATAATGCTTTATCTCTGTCCATGACTTGTTTGAAACTTTGATTATTTTGCATACTACACACAAACGAACACTACTGGTGTAATGCGTTCTGACGTCTCAGACTTGTGCTCTCAGATTAATGACCTGTGAAATTATTGTGACTATTTAAGCAAATACAGAAAAATGAAATTTAGTTTCAAGCTTGAGGAACTATTCTTACAAATTATCTAAGCACGGAGTCATAACTAAAACTTACAACTACAATAAATGATGCAGTCTAAAGATATATCTACACTTGGGTTCCATCAAATCTCTTGACTGTAACCATATTCTACCATATTCTATTCCAACTCTATTCCAACTATGACCATTGCTGTTATACAAAGTTTCATTATGACTGAGAAAATAAACAGATTTACTATCAAGAGTTTTTGAGATATCTCAAATGGGAGTTCCACAGAAGTTATCACAAAACACAAACCAGCATTTGTCAATGACACCTGGTTTGCACAGGAACTGAACTGCAAGAATATTGGATTCTGAAAAACGTCAGTCTGATATCACAAATTGCAAATGAACATTTAACAATGTTTCATGACATGAAAATTATTGGATGTTGCAAGAGCCTTAGTACCTGGGTAGTAGCTGTATGCTTGACTTTAACATGCAGTTCCGGGATGCAGAATTAGCTAATATTTTGTGAAATAAAAGGTGTAGCATGAGAAAGTTATTTCACAAAAAGCAAATCTAACACTTCAAAGCCTATATTTTGCATTGAACCAACCATGCAAACTTAACTGAAGACCATCCTACTGACCAGAAAAGCCTGCCACCCTAACTCACCACCAAAGTTAAATCTGAATATAGTTACTTTTAAAATATTTTTTTCAGGGATGGATGTGCCCCTTACACCTTCAAATATGAAGGCAGCCATCAATGTGGAACAACTGTTCTTACCTGGAGGGGTAAAAAGTTTCTGAAAGCATACATAGTTTTGTGTGCTTCTTCCAAGTTAAAACAGGATAGAGATTCTGAAAATCTATTTTTTTCAGTGTTTCACTGAAGCAAAAAAGTCTGGAAAATGTGATACTGGTTCAAATGGCGATGAGAAGAAGCAACTATATAAGGGATCAGCCTGCCAAACATTAATGTCTGGATGTAAGCTAAAAGTTGGAAATATACAAATGAAAAGCACCGTCATGTATATTAGGTATGGGTAACAGCTTTCTATCATAATGTCTACTCTGTCTATATTATCATAGAAAGTAAAAGTCTTTACAGATACAGAAAACAGCAAATATTGAATTACATTGTGGACTAGAGGAGTGACATTTTGTTTTGCACTATTTTTAGTGAAACTGAAGAAATGTGCATCTTAAAATGTATGGTGCAAATAGCAATGTTGAAGGAAACGCATTTGAGTAGAATTGAGCATGTGAATTTGATATTTTGGTGTGGATATTCAGCAGAATATCAGGGACAAAGGAAAAGGGAAACAACAATACTGATTGCTAGACCCTCTCCAGTAATGAAGGGAATAAAAGACAATAATGGTAGATTTGTGGTACTAACAGGTTACTGGCAAGGGAGGAAGATTATGTTAGCATGTATTTATATTCTTCCTAAAACTGCTATTTTGGAGCTTAATATTTTGGGAGAAATAATCAGCTTTCATTAGGAAATATTTATGGGTAGCGATTGGAACCGGATTTGTAACACTTAGGATGTATCAAGGGGACCAAGAAGGGAAAAATAATAAAAGAGGGTCAATTTCTGAAGAAATACATGAGAATGTTTGGTATGGAAGATGTGAATTTATTACTAGTAACACAGGCATAATTTACATATTATTCTGCAAGGTACAAGAACTGATCTAGACTGGATAGAAATATCTCAAAGGAGCATGTCTGCTTAATTGAAAACTTTGGCACACATCCAATAACTATTTCAGACTATGCTCAATAACTATTTCAGACTATGCTCAAATAAAAACTAAGACAAATATGCAGAATAATGAAGTAAAAAATGAGAGACTGGCACTTTCACACTTACCCGTTAAATGAGAGGAATTTAAGGGATGGGTTGTGGAAATGATATGAAACTTATTACAGAAGATAAACATTTCTTCAGAATGGATAGCTATTGAGTGGGATAAAACGAAAAAAGAAATTTAAAAACATGGTAGAAATAAGACAAAGAAATATAGGAATTATTTTGAAGGGTTGATAAAGTATTGAAGAACAAGGGGAACCTCACAGAACAAGAGGAGGAAAAATTGCAAAGTGCTAAAGGGAAAATAATGGAGTACTTGGATAATAAGTCCAAGTTTAGATAAACTGATCTTAAGAAATTATTTTTTGATAAATCCACAGCACAAATATGCAACAGAAAGTTGTTGCCAAACTTAGTGCACAGATTTTAAAAATTCCCTACAGAACACTTTGCCAGAAATGTAGGAGAAGAATAGGGTTGCAACTAAGGAAATACCTTTGAGCCGTGATACAGGATCTGAATTACCCGGGCGTGGTAAGGTCATACCAAGTTTAATGACATTGGCTGCAAAAAGCATTTACTAGAAAATGGAAATCAAAATAATCAACAGTTGCTGAAATACTCACTATTGTATAGAAGGTAAAAGAACTAGAAGGGGCGACTTTAGAAAAGAGGAGGAGCAAATTACATATAAACACACTCAATTTGTAGTAACAATATGCGCAAAATAGTATATGTAATGCTGGAGTGAATGCAAATTGTTAAAATGCATACTTCATAAAAATAAAATAAATATTAGCATTGTTTCTTTCCTTTTCTATTACTGTGTATGTACCTATGTCACTTTTTAGTATTATGCTTAATAAAGATGTTTAAAAAAAATTCTTTACCATGTCCAGATAGCATGCCACGAAGATAAGGCTGTGCAATGGCTCCAACTGTGATTTTACAAGGACATACCCAACTGAAGATAGTTCCCTGTTACTATCAATTGCTTCTTGGTGGTAGAGACTAGGAAGCCAGTTGTTCAGGAAAATGATGATCACCTGAAAATATTATGTGACATGCAAACGCAAATACATTCGGTGAATATTCTGTGGAATGTGGCGAAATCAAATGGCTGTGTGGTGGCCTGCCATGCTTCTTTGTGCAGAAACAGAACTGCCAGCTGCTTCCAGGAAGGAACAGCTGGGCAGGTCCTCAGGGGTTCTGCTGTGGTGTCCCATGAAAGGGTCCAAGGAATCCCCGGTTCTGTGGACCTTCACTGCCTCCATGATACCATCCATTGAAGGAGTACCCACAAGCATAGGAACCCTAGTCAGTAAACTGGTCAAAGAACGGTCTTTGAGACATTCTGAACCATAAATTCATAAGTCTTTTTGGGCTCTGGGAAAGTGACCTCTGAGGGGCCACAAAAATAACTCTTTCCTGCTCACTCTTGACCAGCTTTTTCTTCACCTTTAGTCTAATAAGTGGGACACAATCAAATAGAACACTGATGAATGAAACCTTAACGTTTTCTTCAAAGTTACAAAGTCTGAGACAGGCACTTATCCCAGTAATTGTCTACTCCATCAGCTCCATTATCAAAGAGCCACATGGAGAGGGTGGAAATGTTGAACATGGTCAACAATCGACAATCAAGCAATCAGCAAGTGTCAGGAGCTGGCAGTCTTCTAAGCAATTTCAAGGTTTATTCTGCTAAATTTCACTGGAAATTATTCATGCCCGTTATGTAGTTAAAAGATGTTAGAACACAGGTTCCTGATGCAAAGACGCACATCCTCATTCAGTCTGTTGCTTGGAACGGATAGTTTCTGTTGGGTGGATGGATTACTAAGCTTTCATGTGAAGACTCACTCTCTTCGTAGCTGCCAATACCATCATACTTCAAAGTGATCTGTCATAAGGAGGTCAAAGTACCTTGTCATGTCTTCTTGTGATGGGATAAGCCATAGCGGGTTCTCACCACACCCATCAACAGGTCTTGGTTTCAGTTTGTGGAAGTATGACCCAAGATGTTGATTTTGCAGTCCAAAACACCTTCATCAGAACTTCCTCATCAGGGGAATCTACAGACCAAGTATTCCTCTGACTCATCAGTTGCAATATTTCCCCAAATTTAGGGTCATGTGGGGACCCCTTCCCTTCTTTAAACTCTGAATTAGTTGTGAAAGACTCTGCAGGATAGTCTGTGTGCCTTCTTTTACATGTCTTCTTCAAGGTAAATCCAAGTAGGGAAGTCTTTTGAATGGCTGGAAAGAGGACTCTGACAAACAGTCTTGGTCTTTTTGAAACCCTCTGTCTCGGGAACACACAGTTAATGCCCAAAGATTGAAATTGTTTGCTGTTGCAAGGTGGAGACCAGTTGACATAATGGTTATGGTCTTTGCTTTCCATGCACAAGGTACAAGATACAATCCTGACCTACAGCCAATGCCTGTATAGAGTTTGCCCTAAGTCTCTGTGGGATTCCCCCCACCTCCTAAATCATCTCAAGTGTTTTCACCTCATACAAGAAAAGAGCTGTGGGGAAAGTACAGTTGAGTAAGATCTTTCCATAATGGTAGATGCCCTTCTCCTCACTATTGCAGTATTCTTTACTAAAGGGATCTTCTGCCAAGAGCAGCCAGTATACCAAAGCCTTTAGGTTGCTTTAAGTTACGCCATATGTCGCACGTATTCTCCCTGCATATAGTGTAGAGGACAAAGGTGACATCCACATGTACCATCTTCAGAACTGACAGCCCCAATAGAAATGCCTGTCCAAGGAAAAAAGAGATAACCACTACATCCAAAAGAGAAAAGAACCAGGGGGATAGAGGGAGGGAGAGAATACTGCAACAATGAAGAGCGAGGCATCTATCGTTATGGTAAGTTCTTACACAACTATGTCCTTCTATTTCACTGTTACAGTATTCCTTTAAAACAATGAGTGCCAAAGCTCAGGAAGAGGAGAGGGAGGAGGATGGACCAGAAGAGCTCAACAGGAACCCATGGAAGATGGCCCTGGCAAAGCTAACTCTCTAAACTCTGGACATCACACCCAGCTTGTAGTGCTTAGCAAATGTATGCACAGAAGACCAGGTAGCAGCCTCAAGAAGAGAATTAGCATCCAAATCTTTGAAAAACACACCAGAAGAAGCTATAATATTAGTAGAATAAGACTTAACAGAAGAAGACTCTTGCCAAGGAAGGTACAAAAAAAAGAAATTGCCTTAGAAATCCAAGAAAAACTAGTTTGCATGGAAAACAGCCGAACTTAAGGATCTAGGGTGAAAGGAAACAAAGAGCTGATCAGATTTACAAAAAGTCTTAGTCTTAACCAAATAAAATTGGAGTTGTCTATGCACATCCAAAGTGTGCAGCACCTTCGCGCTAGCAGATTACTGGGAAGGGAAAAAAGTGGACAGATGAATAGACTGATTAAGAGACAACTCATTCACCACCTTGGGCATAAAGGAAGGATTAGTATGAAGTGACACCCTGTCCTTATGGAAAACTATAAAAGATGGACAAGCCTTAAGGGCTTGAAGCTCAGACACCCATTTGGCAGAAGTAAGGGCCAACAAAAGAACAATCTTCCAAGAACAATGTTGTAAAGAAGCTGAAACTGCAGGCTCAAAAGAAGCAGGAGTCAATTTTTCTAAAACAAAATTAAGACCCTAGGAAGGAAGGGCAGGCTTCCTGGGAGGTCTAACATGAAGGATGGCTTTAAGAAAACTGTTTAGCCTCAAATCTAGAAGCTAATGGAGGAGAGAAAGGCAGACAACAGAGATAGCTGATAAGTGGGTCTTAGCAGAAGAATAAGCCAATGCAGCATTAAGCAATCCACACAGACAAGATAAAACACAAAAGAATATTCATAGTGAGTAGGATCCAGGTTACGAGAAAGACATCAAACAGAAAACCTCTTCCATTCGGACAAGAAGCATTTCCTGGTTATGGGCTTCCTGGCCTCCTTCAGGACCCTAAGCCCGTCCTCAGAAAGAAGCTGTCTGTTTGGCTTTTCCCAGTTAGGGGTTGCCACAGCGGAACACCGGTCCGTTAACGATTGGCAGTCGATTTTTATGGTGCCGAGTTGCCAGCCCGACGCCCAGCCTTCAGCGAAGGCACGCCCATTCACGCACGTCTTTCAGAGGCCACTGGACCGCGGGGAGGACATGCAGACTCCACACAGAAGGCACTCCAGCAGAGAATCGAACAGGAGAACCTCTTGCTGTGAGCAACAATGATACTGCTGTACCACTGCAGCTTTATGGAATCAAAATCCTATCACCCACAGTGTCAGTGGAAGAGTGGACAGGTGAGGATGGATAACAGATATCTTGTCTTGTGCGAGTAGCTTCATCCTACGAGGTAACTCGTGATGACTGTCCTTGGCTAAATGCAGAAGAGGAGGGAATCATAGGTTCATAGTTTAGTACTAAGCTAACTGCCCTTGCGAGCCATTTTAAGCCTAGCCAATTTTGGCACAAAGGAGAGAAAGTTGTCTCTTCAAAGGGGAGGCAAACAGATCTACCAGAGTACCCCAGTGATGGACAACATCCAGAAACACATCCCTGAGAAGCATCCACTAGTGGGATTTTGTTATGGGCCTGCTCAGAGAGTCTACCAGAATTGTTCTGGCCTGAGGGAATATAAACTGCCTGAAGAGTCACATGGTACTGGATTGCTGGTTTCCACACCAGAAGAGCCAGCTGGCAAAGGAGGCAAGAATTCACCCCTCCCCCCCTTGCTTAACATACCACATATCAGTGTGGTACTGTCTGCAAACACCTTAAGAGTCCCTGGGAAGAACAGACAGTGAAAAGCCTGAACAGCAAGCAAAAGACCTCATCTTTTTTACACTGTTGTGGTCTTTCCTTTGTTGAGGCGATCAAGGACCCTGCACCTTTAGAGAGGTAAAGGATACTCCTCATACCATGTCTAAAGAGCCCGTGAGCAGCTCCTGACAGGGAAAAGGGGTTGAAAAGGGAGCCCTGGATTGACAGTCAACTACTGAATCCACCACTGAAATTCCAGCTCGAGGCATGGAAGAGGAGGAACTAAAAAATCCAAAGGATGAGAATGTTGAAGCCAAATTGACTTTAGAAAACACAGAAGTTCTCATGTAGAGTGTTTGGCAAAAGGGAGCCATAGGAATGGTGGAGGCCTATAAAACCTAGACCTCTCAGACACTCCCTTGCTGTGATTAAGGCCAGAGGCAGAAAGGACTGAAAGAAAGAAATGAGAGTCAAGGCCTTGGGAGGAGGAAGGGATGCCAGCACTGGAATAGTCTGGATTCTGCACCCCAGGAATACATGATCCTATAAAGGAATCAAAGGACTTTTAGAAATTTATAGTGACCCCCCCCCCCCCGGCTTTGCAAAAGGGAAATGGCAAAGTGAAGATGCTGCAGCAGAATCTCTGGAGAGGATAATCAAAGCAGGAGAATAGGAAAGACTTGTATCCCCCTTAGCATGCAAAAAGCAATCACAGGCGTGAAGCATTTGGTGAATACCCTTGGGGCAGTAGAAAGGCCAAAGGGCAAAGCAGATAACTGAAAATGCCAAGAAGCTACAGAGAAATGTAAAAACAGCCTGAAAAGGGGATGCGAAGATAAGCATCCTTGAGGTACAGAGACACTAAAAAAGCTTGAGGAAGCAGCTGAGTGAACAAAGTCTGAAAGGACAACATCCAAAAGGAAAGGGCCTTCAGAAAGGTGTTTAAATGAGAGAGATCTAGAATGGGTCTCCAAGTGCCCTCTTTCCTGGGAACCAAAAACATTCTTGAGTAAAATCCCTTCCCCTTTTTGGAAACTGGAACCTCCTGAATAGTTCCTTAAGTCAAAAGATCCTGAAGCAACCCTGGAAAGAAAGCCAGCTGTTCCTGAGGGGGCTGACATTTCCAGACCATGTAATAACCTAGGCAGATATTGGAAAGGACCCAGGAATCCCGAGTAATCTTTAACCAAACTGGAAGGGATAGAGAAAGAGGAATGCGGTTGAGAAGAACAGGATAATCAGACAGCACCTGATTTGTCAGGAAGAAGATTTCTGGGTTACAGCAATCTAACTTTAGCAGGAGGAGCCCTTTCACCTCCCTTCTCACTCTTTTGGAGGAAGGAGTGACTGCTTATGTACAAAGGCCAGCTTATTAGGGTACTTTCTTTGAAACTTGGGTACAGCAGAAACAAAAACATGTTTAATTTCCTGCAAAGCCTTGCCCTTATCCTGAAGGGACTTAAATCAGCAGCAGGTGCAACTAATAGGTGTTTGTTATGGAGCATCTATCAACTTAGCCTTAATATCACCAGGCAAAGACTGAAGCCAAAGCCAATAATATTTCATTACAGAACCAAAAGCAGCAGCTCTGGAAGCAGCATCTACTGCATCATAACAACATTTAATAGAATGATGAGCCACCTGAGAAGTCCCCAACAAGGAGAGGTCAGAAGTCTTCCCTTCAAAATCAGGAAGGTCAGAAATTACCTGAAAGACCTGAGAAAGAAGAGCCAACATATTATCTGTCCATATGGGTCTGATAACTGATAGCCCTAAAAGCCAAGGTAGCAGAGGTATAAAACTTTTTACCTAGCCTTTCCATAGTCCTACTGTCTATCAGAAGGAAGAAGCTTTGTAGAAGGCAGTAACTGAGATGGCTTGCCAGATGCCACAGACACCACAGAGAGGTCAGCTGTAGGGCATCTATAATGGAATTTGCAATCCTCAGGCACCCTGTAAAACCTATCAGTTTTTTTTTTTGGGGGGGGGGGGGGTGCACAGGGCTGAAATGCAGCAGCAGATGTGGAACAGTCCATTTGCAGACGCTTGTAATACCACTTCTGTACCTCAGAATGTCCCATTTAAAAAAATCCATCAACCTGGAAATTGTCCCCCCCAAAGGAAATCTCCTCAAAGGGAGTGTCAGGACTAGTAGACTCCTTTTCCTTAGAAACATTGTCTAAACGAGAAGGAATCTGGGATGGCTAAGCAAGGAATTTCTTATCTGAATCCACCTTTTCCTCAGAGGAATGCTGTTCCCTAGGCCTTTTAAGAGGAGTTGAGGACCAAGGTGCAGCAGGAACAGAAACTCCTTGAGGAGGTTTCAAAGCCATAAGGGTATTAAACAAACCCTGAGGGAAATTCTGCCATTCACTCTGAGGGCTCTTAGGAGTAGGAGAAACATGCTTTGTTTTCCGTTTCTTCTTCAAAGGGATGTCTACCCTGTAAAACTTAGGAGGCTTAGACATCGGATGACATTGCACAATTGTAGTCAGAACTTCCTCAAATTTTGGTTAGAGAGGAGCACCTTTATGGCCTTCAATAATATTCAGCCATAGTTCCCCATGAACATCCGAAGAGGACGTCTATAAGGCCTCCAGGGATGTTGTATGGTTGGATCCACGCCGGCCTCCAAAGGAGTTGCAGCAGAAGAACACAATGAAAGAGCCAGGCAATTCTCCAGGCTTTCACTAGCCTTGGGAGAGACATCTGGCGGAGGCGGTACAGTGGAAGAATCAGACCAAGACTTCTTAGTCGTCTTCTTCACAGACTGCTGACCCTCAAGAGTGGGAAGTTCCCTCCATAGTGTCTTTCGCTAAAAGCTTAAGATGTTGGTTCTCTACTTACAAGTCCAAAGAGGAAAGCCGACTGCAGACAGTCTTTGAAACAAAAGCCTGACAAATGGGACAGGCTGTATGGGTCGTGGGAAACACAAAGACAAAATAAGCACCGCTTGTGATGGTCTTTATGGTGAATCTGTGCCTGCACTGGCATTTACCCTTCCTGGATGACATGAAACCCCACAAGCAACAACAAAATAGAAAAAGAACATAAGAGCAAAAACCCCAAAAGGAGCACTTATCGGAAACAGCTTGATGAACCAGCAAAGAAACAGGCGTTCAGGCAGACGATCAAAATATGGCATTCAAACTTGGGACAAAATTGTTCTGAGGATGGTACATCTGGATGTCACCTTTATGCCCTATGCAATACGCAGGGAGTACATTTGTGATGTACAGCACACTGGAAAGCAACCTAAAGGCTTTGCTATACAGGCCAGATGTCAGCCACCTTTGGCAGGGGATCCTTATTGTAAAGAATACTACAAGAGTGAAATGGAAGGACATCAGTACAGACTCTAGAAGGTGCTCCATAAGGGGAGGAGTTATATAGGCCAATTGCTTTAGGCATCAACTGTGGTGCGCAGTACCTCAAGATAAGAAAAAACTGTACCTCTGCACTTACAAACAGCTTTGGTAGTAAGCATGGCTCTGAAAACTGAAGTTGTGATCCATCTACCTTATATCTTTGGTGGACTCAAGGAAGTATATTCCTAAGCACTGTTGAACTGAATGAAGCTCTACCCCTGGAGACCAGATTCCTCGAGTTATACAACTGATCCCAGTGACCACAGGATTCAACTGAAAAAAAAAACACTCTTGCTGGTTGGCTGATAAATTAGACTGCATACCTCCATATGTGAAGACTCAGACAAAGAAAAAAACATTGATATCTATGGAGTCGTACTGAGCATCTCACAGACGTATCTTAAAAATGCAGGCATTAGTTACATGAAAAAAACAGATTAGCTTTAAGTAAAAAAGAGATAAATTTTAATCATCATCCCCCACTAGTTTTTCCAGTAAATACTGAACAAAGCTCATACCTCTCAACCTCTCCGCACAAGAAATCTGGATAATGTGAAAAAGAATGGAAATTCAAATCTCACAAATAAGACCAAATTTGAAATACAAACTTAAAAATTTGATAGAGTTATAGTTTTTGCATTAGCATGCATTTTCTGAAGGATACGAAGTCAGAAACAACTGTCATTATTTAGTGAATTCAGTCCTCAATCATTTGGAAAAAATCCACATTTTATGAAGAACAGACTAAAAACACGAGGCAGAAATCTGGGCATTCTATGAAAATCTGGGTAGTTGTGAGTTATGGATAAAAGTAATTAAGTAAGGATGGCTTCATTATATCATTAAAACAGGTACTATCCATGCCGAGGAAAGAAAAAATAGTTCAATTACCTCATCTGTCTTATGAAGCTGGATGGTGTCCCTCCAGTCTTCCTCTTCAGACACACCAATGGCTACATTATTCACGCCGTCTTCTAGTCTGGACCCAGTGCTGTGGGGTAGGCTTTTCAAAAAGAAATAATTTTTTTCACTTAGTAGGTTCATGTAATCTACAATCGAATTCTAATCCTTGGGCCTTAAATTCATATAGAACTGTATATTAACAAATGAACATTAGATATGCTGCAGTAAATTCAGACACTAGAATATAATAAAAAGGTTGCCTTTGCTTGCACTATTGTCAGAATCTGGAATTCACTACCAAGCCATATAACTTACTACCTCTACAATTCAATTTAAAAAACTCCTGAAAACCCACTACTTAGACAACTGGCTTTGCTCATGCTACTCCCCAGGTTAATCCATACCAATGCACTGTTGCAAGGATTCTGTTAAGTGTCACCAGTTTTCCCCTGCAAAGTTTGTTAAACTGTTGATATTTACTTTTTAGAACCAATATCTACCTTCTATAATACTGGCAAACATTACCTGTTGCCTCAACCAAATACCTTACTTGAATAAACATTATTATTATCAGCCTGCTTTTACCCTTCATATAATCTATGCCTAAACTGCAATTTCATGTTTTTATCAAAAAAAAAAAAAATCAAGTGCTGTTTCAATGTTGACTTATGTACTTTATGTAATGTTTACTTTGAGTTTATTAATCACTACTTTACTGTATGCTTATATGTATGCTTATGTTTCTCACATGTATTGTATTGTATTTTGGAGCTTTTCTTCCAGGGCCTCTGCTGAAAATGGACCTGTGTCCAGTCAGACTTTCCCAGTAAACAAATGCAAAATAAATAAAAATAAAATAAAAAGAAGTTATGTACTCACCATAACATTCCATCTGTGTTGTCCATTTTCTTTCTTCCTCAACCTGTGGGTTCGATTCTGATCTTCGGAACAGAATCGGCTGATACTATAGCTCGTAGGAACCAAAAACCTCTCAAGCTCAACCCCTACCCACAATGCACCTATCTCAGTTACCTCATATCGAGTTTGCTGATAGAAACAAACAAAAGGCTTTCATAGAGACTATAGCTGGAACTGCAAAACTATATTAAAAGGGTAACCATCAATCATCCGTTCTTCAGAAATTAGGGGAAGGGGATTGGAGGGTGGGGGGAGTTCAGGAAGAATGAAAATGGACAACACAGATGGAATGTTATGGTGAGTACATAACTTCTTTATCTGATGTCAGTTTTCATTCTATCCTCAACCTGTGGGATAGAGTTCCCATCTACCTTATATCCTTGGTGGATTCAAGGAAGGATGTTCCTAAGCATCACTGAAATGAATGATGCTCTACCCCTGGAGACCAGATTCAATTGTAATGAGTAACAAAGGTATGAAGAGTAGCCCAAGTTGCTGTTGCACAGATATCCATGAAAGCTCTAGACTGGAATACAGCTGAAGTTGCTTTGGCCCTGGTTGAATGGGCTTGCAAGGGTTTCAGACAAGGGAATGCATGACTTGGAATAAGCAAATGAGATACAATCAGTCAGCCATCTGGCTAACATCACTTTGTTCATGGCTTTTCCCAATTTGGTATGCGAGAATGTAACAAATTAGTCCAATTACCTGAAATCTTTTGTTCTGTAAAGACAGAATCTCAATTGCCTGTGAAAATCTAGCAAATGTAAACAATATTCACCTTTGTTAGAGAAGCTGAGGAAAAAACACTGTCAGGTTAATACATTGGTTGATATTGGTCTCTGAAACCACCTTATGTAAAAATGAGGGGTTGGTCCTGAGCGAGACTCTCTCTCTGTGAAAAAACATGTATAGTGTTTAGAAGAGAAGGACTGAATCTCCGAGATCCTTCTAGCAGAAGTTACTGGTTGTAGCAGTGATGAGTCAAATATGGAAACACCTGGAATCCTTTCAGTCTCAAGTGAGCTACTACTACTCCCATGCACTTATTGAACACCTTTGGGGCTGTGGTGAGGCCAAAGGGCAGTACTCTGAATTGATAATGACTGGCTGCCAGCCGGAAGCACAAGAACCTTCTGGATCACCTGTGCATCTTTATGTGGTATTATGCATCTTGAAGGTCTATTCAGCACATCCAGTCTTCCTGTCCCAAAAAGAGGAGAATAGACTGAATGGTAACCATCCAGAATTTTGTTCGCCGAACTGACTTGCTTAAATTGCTGAGATCCAAAAGTGTTCTCCAGTCCCCTTGTCTTTTCTGGCACTAAAAAGAATCTTGAGTACATTCTGGGGCCTCTCGGGTCTGGTGGGACCTCTTGGATGACTTTTTCTAGCGGCTTTTGTATTTGCAGTGTTGCCTGTTCCCTTTGACTGTTTGGAACATCTGGGATTTTTTTGCAAATGAATGGAGGAAGGGAAAATGGTATAATATAGCCTGTGGATATTATCCTCTGCATCCATGTATCTTGTGTTATCTGTAGCCAAGCTCTCTGGTGCAGGGACCAATGACCCCATCTGCCACTTGAGGAAGACAATCGGGCCTTCTTTCAGGAGCACTGAAAGGATGCACCAAAGGAGGAATCCCTGTACCCTTGGTTTTGTGGGCCACCTCTACTGTGGGGGCAGAGTCTTCAGTTACCACTCTGCCTCTGTCCTTGGGGGAACTACCACCACGTGTCCTGAGAATACCCTTGGGATTTCCTGAATCACATTTTCCCACTACTGCGTTGATTCCCAGAAGAGGAACTTTGCATAGTGGGAAAGCCTACGCCCACAGCACTATCCTTTTCTCACCTGATCAATGTGTCTAACTTTAAGGCCAAAGGAGGACATGCAGTCAAAGGGAACACTGACAAATGAAGGGTTCCGCAAAATCAGTGCATCCAAGCACGTTTCCTAATGGCAATGCCCGAATCCTCTGCTCTAGTCATTCCTTCATCTGTATGTGAAATGAGCCTCATGGAAGAGTTACAAATGGAGGTTAGAGTGGCCAACTGAGAGGTAACAGACTCCAGAACCTCTTCAAAAACGGCTCCAGAGAGGTAACTGACAGTTCTTCAATCAAATTCTTCTGCAGTCTCGTAAAGTGTGCCGGGTAGTTCAAGGGCTATAAGGCAAAGGTCGATGACACAAACTCACTTCCCAAATCTATTCATTGTCTGAGACTCCTTGTTGGGAGGATGGATAGAGGAACTTTCCTCTGCTAGTTCCTTTTTTGTGGCTGCCACCATGACCAATGCATCCAAAGGCAAACCTTTTGTCTAGAATGGCTTATTTTCAGGGGCAGTGATAATTTTATCCGGTCTCTGGGGGAATCAGCTCAATAGCATCAGGGGCTTTCCATTCCCGCAAACAGATGAACTAAATGAGCTTTTCAATGGGCGGAGTTACCCAGGAAGTAAATGGGTGGGTACCAAATGCCTGTAGATAGATGGATTCCTTAGATGAAAGATTAATGGGCTTTCTCCATAGTCTCGAAAGCAAATCCACCCAGGGATGGAAAGGACCCCAGATACAAGAAGACAGAACTCGGAACTGTACACCCTCCCTGCCCCGAGATCTACTCCGAGGCAAAAGCCAGAGCTGAACTGATCTATGCCAAAGCTCTGAGGCACAGAGAAGACTCTGAAAAAAATATGAGTTGACTTGAGCCCCTCAGAAATTACAAGACAGCTATGGCTCCAGTGAGCCAGAGAACTCAGAGCAATCAACGTCCAGAAGATGAGGATAATTTGGGACCAGACAGCTCGGAACCAATGGCTCTGAACCTTCAAAGTTAGAGGAGGAAGAAATTTGAAGGCTGAAGTCTCTATTCCAAAGGGGTAGGAACTGAGGAGGTCTCTGTCACATCTTGCACCCAGAGTATTTTTCACACCAGCCTCTCAGAGTCATCTTCAGTAAGACTTCTGTAAGAATGGGTGAAAATGACAATAGGAGACTTGGGCATTTCCAAAAACAGAGAAGAAAGGCTGTCTGGAAAGAGGACTATGGAAGGAGAGCATTTAATTCCTGGAATGGAAAGAAATTCCTGTGTTGGCACCAAAGAAAAACTTTTATTGTGCCTCTTCGGAGCTGAAGAGAGGGCCGGATCCAAAGACATGACTGCAGTACTGCATGGTTCCAACGAACGTGTCAGTACCAAAGGTTTGGGTAATCTGACTATTGGTTATGACGGAGCAGACATCACTGACACTTCTGACTTCTTCAGGGCTCAGAACTGAGGGAGAAGTTGGAGCCAAAGAGTATTGTCTTCACCTAGTCAAACTTCAAAGGAGGAAGAAGAAGCAGGACTAGAAATGCCCAATTTACTTACACGTTTTCCTCCAGAAGAGGAAAAACATTCCCGATATGGTCTCTCCACACAAAGAGGGAAGCAATCCTTTTAATATTAATTTTTTTCTTCTCTCCACAAGCGCCCAGTGACCAAAGGAATTACAAAATGAACAATCCTCCTGAAGATGGAGGGGGCCCAAACAGTACACACAGAGAATGCATATCAAAGAAATTTTGTAACCACATTTCTCACAGCATTTAAAGCTTGCTGGACCTTTTTCTTTATCTGCCTTTTCTAAGGAAGAAAGTATGTGTGAACACACACACACACATACCAAGGACGCACTCTCAACAAAGAGACTACTGAAAGACAGGGAAGATGAAGTTGAAAGGAGATTTTTTTTTTTTTTGGAAAAGGAAAAGAAAGAAGAATATCAGCTATGATACTCCAGAACTACATCAGGTGTAGAGGAAATGGAAAATAGGAAGAATGGATACTAGCAATAGTATTTAAGAATACTTTTATATTGGAAAAAAATGGATAAAGAATCATTTTCAAGAAGAAAGGAAAAGAAATTTAGAATTATAGAAGAAAAGAAATTAAAAACACTTATCTGCACGAGAGGATATGGCACCACGTCTAACACACAAATCACAAATGAAATCTGAGATCATTGAGATAGGTGTATTGTGAGTAAGGGATGAGCACAAGAGTTTTTTGGTTCCCACGAGCTATAGTAGCAGCTGAGTCAGTTTTGAGGATCGGAACCGAACCCACAGGTTAGATAGAATAAAAATTGACATTAGATTGAAATTTTTTCCATATCCATCGATAACCCCTTTTCCCGTTTTTGTACATTTGATCAGAGTGTCACAAGTCATAGTACAACAAAATGGCAGTAACAAATCATAACATAAAGCTCTCTACTAGACGTTCTTTAAAATTACATATCTGGTCAACTAGCCTTTAAAGATAAATCCGGAAATGCAAACAACAAAAAAAATCTTTCCTTGCATTATTAAATGTGCATGAACTTCAATTAGTAAGAAGTTTAATTTCAATTCAGCTACTAAAGGAAGTGCTCTGACTGAATGCAGTTTTGTCCACAGCAGACTGAAAACCATTCAGTTTGGTAGAGCACACCAAAAACAACATCTGATGCACTTGTTTTCTGTGGCAGCAAAGTCCTTCAAGCAGGAATGGCATCCTGCACATCTTATTATAATCAATTCAGAGATCATTTAACTTCAGAGCAGCATGATTACATCAAAACTTATGTCTGACTGGCTGGTCATGACCAAATGATCTTGGTGAGCTGATCCTCAACAGACCAGCAGAATACCACTGTGATTCCTTGTTAATAGTCACCCTACTTTCCTATCAGGGCTGACTTATGTACCACCTGCTATGCATTTGGGAACTCTGCTGCAACTACTAAGGCAGACAATCCCAATGGTAAGGCTGCTCCACACATACAATACCTCTGAACACTCCACCTTCAAAGTCTGTTGCTTTATTTTAGTAACTCTCTTCTTCTGAAAGAAAACTCCAACAGAGTCTGTCTTAATTCACTTTGAGGTACATGGAAGTGTCTGTAATATATCCTCGTTTGCATTCTATCCCCAAACAGTATACATTCCAAGATCTTTTAATTTCTTCCTTCCTTACCTTTTTTGTTTGCAGAGTGACTGACTGATCGATGGCTGGATTGCAATTTCAGGGCATTTTTTTTTCTTAACAGTTATTGCCTGTCTGTGGGAGAGAAGTACCCTTCATAGAGCTTGAGACAAAGGGGGTACTGCCAGCACAGCTATCTGGAATTTTGTAAATTATGTCATTTATGAATATCATATGATCTATAGAAGATGCTTGTGTTACAACTGTATTAGAACTGTACATTATGTGTATATCAAAATGGTCTGTACTGACGTGATAAAAAAAGGTATTTTATAAAGTGCTTGTGGTTAAAATGTAACCACAGTGTGCCCTACTGGCATAGAACAGAAATGTACATGCGCTATTATAACTGTTTAAATGTATATATTTTAACAGTGGAAACTGGAGTACAATAGCTGAAATTAAATTACTTTATAGGTCAGGCCAGAAACATCATGTCTGTGCTAGGGAGCTTTCTGTATTGTCTTTGGAGTGAATTAATTACTACTTCTGAAAATATGAAGGAATGCAATTGTTTTATGACTTCCAGCATCTGCCAAGGATCTGAGGTTTATGTATTTTCACAGGCAGATCCTAAATACTGCCAGATTTCAGCAGTGGGGGTTTCACCTGGGACAGAGTCAGATGACAAAAAATGATGTCACTCAGCAAGCTATCTCAGCAGTAATATTTGAGATTAATGTGAGGGGTCTCAGAGAGACATAGCATTCTGTATTCTGTCGTGGACCTGACGAGAACCATTCACCACATCTACCTTCCTCCAATGTTCTTAGGTTATAGTAATTCCCTTAGCTACAGTCAAGAATATAGTAAAGCTTAGTTTAGATGATTTCTTTATTTATTTGAGACCGTCCTGCAATGTTGTTTTAAATATTTCCCGTGGTTTTGAACTCTAATGTCACTGTGACTATATACTTAGTGTTGTCCTGCTCTTTTATTATTGAACATATTTAAACATTTCATTGTGGCTGATCTATGTAGAGATATTTAAGTTTTGAGAGCACTTGCATATTTACTTGGTGACGCTGTGTGGGCCACTCCTAATAGCCTTGCTCTTGGTCAAACTACTATTTGTATTAATATTAATATCACACAGTAAGATTGGACACCCTTTGTTAAGGCCTTAAAGTAGCTGATAAGGAGTTGGCTGGTGGCAGTGATAACTACCTTATAGTCTGGGCAAAAGGAGGCATAACTAGTAAACCTGTGCCAGCCTTTCCCATGTGTGTGTGTGTGTGTGTGTGTGTGTGTGTGTGTGTGTGTGTGTGTGTGTGTGTAAATCAAACCTCAAAGAGTGTGTGTGTCAACTACTTGAGCAGGGACACAGCACTGGTTGGACAGAGGGTACTGGAGCTCTTGGCTTGGCCACTCAGCTGAGATCTCAACTCTATAGCTGTGCCAGTGGAGAGTCTTATTGGGGATCTAGAGAAAGAAGAAACCAGCCCCAGACTGACCATGGTCTGTATGTGCTCTTATGGGAAATTGCACTTGGCGCAGAGAGCTGCATCTGGAAATACTGTGTGTGTGCCTGTTATCCTCCCACCATATGCCCCCCACTGTTGCCAGTAGTGAGGATTGAGGCTCCTTGATTACTGATCTAGTGGTGGGGCATCACAGAGGCCAACTTCCTTCTATAAGGAAAAAAAAGTCCAGTTGTATCCCTGTCAGACAAGGTCAGTGATCCTGAACTGGGCAAGTTATAAGCATGAGAGATGGAGAACTAGAGAGCCTCCACAGCACGCCCATTGTTGGAAATGACACTCTTGTGGTGTGGCCCTGACCCTTGTATCCCAGCTCATGTTAAACTAATGCCTGCAATAAGGGATGGTATAAGAGTCTCACCACCTCAACTGTATGCAGCAATGCTTGCCCAACCCTACCTTCTCTTCTAACTTGGCCACCATTTGAGCCCCATTCTCCACTCCACTGAGACTTTCAAGAATGACACTCCAATACACCAGCATGTCAACACCATTCTTAGAAAGAGTTGAGCAGACACAGCATCTTCACTCATCTCCCTTCCTACACCACCTCTAAAAGGCATCCAAAATACTAATGAAACTCAAACTGCCTTGGTTGCAGTCAGGGCTTTATCCTTCTGCTCCAGTAAAGCTAGGCTTTCTTCATTTATTGCTGTGTAGAACCTGAATGAGTTTTAGATGGAAGACATATAAAGATAGACTTAGGGAGATTTCTTTACTCTCAATAAGCTACAGATTTAGGATTGATTTAATCTTTATGGATACATTGTTTTAAATCTGAAAGTTTAGACGTAAGTGTGGGTATAACAAAAAGCTATCATCAGAAAGAAACCACAAACTATTATTTGTTGGTATTCCCTAAATGTAAAAGTCAAGCTTTGGGCAATTCTTTTCATTTCAGAGCTGCTTGCTGGTGGAATTATCTGCCTTTTAGACTTGAACAAAAAAGGATTCAATTTGCTTATTTAAATGGGGATTTGATTTTTGAGTGATGAGTTTATAAAAAAAAAAAAAATTTACTACTTGAAGTTAGAAAATCCAACAGCTTTGGAGACTCACTATAAGTTATGTAACTAAATCATGGAACTCCACCCCCCATTACATACAAAACACAAAAAAACCTAACGCACTTCAAAAAACTGCTAAAGTCCCACCTAAATAACAACTGGTATTGCTCCTGCTTCTCAACAGGCTGAACCAATCTCTCCCCTCTTCACCCTCTCTCTTCCTATTCTCCACTTTCACTATATTTCTATGAATACCTTACTTACTCCCATCCTCCCCTCCCCTTCCTACTCTCCACTTTCAGTACATCTCTATTTGCTTACTGATCCTATGGGATTATAACATTAAGCATAATTTACAGTACCACACAGGTATATCTGAGACACTACTCCACTGTATATTAAGCTATTGTATCTATGAGAGACTACTCCACTGATTGACTTCTTGTTACAAAGTGTTACTGCCAAAATGTGTGTTACTAAGTGATCCGGTTAGCTTTATTACCAACGAACTCTGACAATATGTGTTACTATGCGATTTATTACTATCATTTCTCCCAGACTGTTGTATTATGTGGAGCTTTTCTCCCTGGGCCTCCGCTGAAAATGGGCAAATTTGCCCAGTTGGACTTCCCCAGTAAACAAATATTAATAAAAACAAATAAAAATACTACAAGGATTAGAGGCAGGCTCCTTGAAGATCTATTAGGTTAGGAGGCTGAAGTGTAGAACATTGAACACTGAGCATCAAGCAGTTTTTGTTTGAACAGTCTACATCTTTGCAATCTCTCTTAAAAATAGGGCTTCCAGAAATGCACCTAAAACACTACATGTGACTGCACTAACTGCCTGTACAAAATAATATTTCCTGTTTCTGTTGGTGACACTGCTCCTTGTGTCTCTCCACTCTATCTTAATGCCTTTTCACAATGACTGTCCATCCTTTAGCACATTTGTTAAAACTACCCTAGGCCTCCCGTTTTTTTATTTATTTTTTGCCTATGCATTCTTTTTCTGTGTCTCACTGTCCAGGTATAACACTGTTCTCTTCTTTGCACTAAAAATGTGCTCCTATACAGATCGTAATACGTACAACTATTCAAAATAGTTTATCAATCTATTCACTCATGTCCTCTGCAAAAAGTACAGTTGTGTACACTTACCATAAATGTAGATGTTAGAGTGTATTCACTGTTGTAGTCATTACAATTGGGTTATCCTGCTGGCAGGCTACCTTCAGTCGGCCTGAATTCCAAAGTCTAGGTCCGGCGTCGGTTGCTGTCGCCTCCTCCCTGACGTCAGTGCGCCAGGGGTATAAAAGATGGAGCAGACGCTATTTTCTTCAGTTTTTCTTGCCCCAGATGTCAGGTGCCCCAATAGGGTTGGCTAAAACAAGTCAATAAAACATACAAGCACCAAAGTATATATTTTGCCTTCATCTACAAGCAAATACACCACATAGGTTGTATAGAACAGAGAAGTACAGATAAGTTCCAACAAAGAGATGGGGGATGGCGGGTGGGTAACCTGAACTGCAACAGTGAATACACTCGAACATCTACATTTATGGTAAGTGTACACAACTGTACTATGTTCTTCGTGTTTCACTGTTGCAGTCATTACAATTGGGATGAATCCGAAAGCTAAGGTTGGGAGGCTGGAGCTAAATAGCATTAGGAGCAGCTATTAGGCCCTGCAAAACTGCAGTGGCAAAGCCTGCCCTGGATTTAGAGTAGAGTGGTAAGTGGTAGTGCTTTGTGAAGGTGTGCACTGAACTCCAAGTAGCAGCCCCTAAAATGTCTTTGGTTGGTACTCCCCTGAGGAAGGCTGCTGAAGTAGCTGCTGCTCTGGTTGAATGTGGCCTAATGCCCTTAGGTACTGGCTTGCCATGATGTGAATAGCAGAAACGAATGCAGTGGCCTATCCACTTTGAAATAGTCTGCTTTGAGATGGCCTTTCCTTGTGATCCTGCAGCAAATGCCACTGGTAATTGCTCTGTCTTTCTGAAAGCTTTGGTTCTGATCAAATAGAAGTGTAGCTGTCTGTGCATGTCCAAAGAATGCAGAATTCTCTCCCCCTTATTCTGTGGGTTTGGATAAAAGGTAGGCAGATTATAAGTTTGGTTAAGGGCCACACTGGACACTACCTTAGGCATAAATGTCGGGTTTGCCCTCAGAGAAACCCTGTCTGGATAAAAAATGATAAAAGGTTCCACAGCCATGAGTGCCTGTAGCTCTGAGACTCATCTTGCAGAAGTTATTGCTAGGAGCAGAGCTGTTTTCCAAGATAAAAACTTTATATCAGCTGTAACGGCTGGCTCAAAAGGAGGCAGGGTGAGTTTTTCCAAGACATAATTGAGGTCCCATGCAGGTATTGGTGATCTCCTTGGAGGCGAGGTACTGCCTTAATAAAGGATGAGAAAAGATTGGTGGCTCTGTATTGTAATGAACCGAAATGGCAGAGGCATGAATTGTTATAGATGAAAAGTATAGGCCTTTGTCCAACATCTCAGTCAAGTATTGCAAAATCTGAGGAATATTTGGTACAGCTGTGGCAATTCCTTGTGCCTGGTTCCAAGCACAGAATCTCTTCCATTTTCCAGCATAGGATTTTCTAGTACTAGGCCTCCTGGCCTCCAAAATGACATCCATCACAGCTTTAGAGAGGTGCATTTTGCAAGACTACATTATCCGCCATGCTGCCAGATTTAAGGCCTTGAGTTGGCTGTGCAAGATCTGATTGTTCTGCTGGGACAGTAGATGAGGCACTTGAGGTAAGGTACAGGCTGGGCTTTGAGACAAGTTCCTTAGAAATGGATACCAGTACTGGCGTGGCCAGTCTGGGGCAATCAATATCATTTTTGGCTTCTCCTGTCTGACCTTTAGGAGTACCTTGGGGAGGAGAGGCAGAGGAGGAAAGGCATATACCGTTAAGTATTTCCAGCTGAAAGACAGGGCATCCACTTTCCATGCTTGTCTGTGATAAGTCCTTGTGCAGAATCTCTTTAGTTGGCAGTTGTGAGGTGAGGCAAATAGGTCTATGTCCGGGCATCCCCGTTTCCTCGTTACCATGCTGAAGACTTGTGGATCCAATTTCCATTTGTGGGGATCCATGAGGTTTCTGCTTAGTTAGTTTGACAGAATATTTATTTTTCCTGGCAAGAATTGTGCCTGCAGATGTACTTGGCAAGTCAATGCTGTGTCCTACAAAGTCATAGCTAGTCTGCAAAGGGGGTAAGAATGAGTGCCTCCCTGCTTGTTTATATACCACATGACAGTGGTACTGTCTGTCTTTATCAGTAGTTGTCCCGGATTAGTAGGTCCTTGAAGGCTGTCAGGGCATTTTGAACAGCTAGCATCTCTTTTTGATTGATATGCAGATGCATTTGGTTTGCGGACCATGTGCCTTGAATACATCTTCCTGCCATGTGGGCTCCCCCGGCATAATCTGATGCATCCGTTATTAATGTCTGTGTGGCTGGGGGAAGAGTGAAAGGCTGTCCCTTGTTCTGGTGACAGGCCTTCGCCCACCATCGAAACTCCTGTTGCAGGCAGGGAATGAGAGTAACCATTGTTTCCAGGCTGTGGCAATATTGAGTCCAAACACTTTTTAGGTACCATTGAAGTTTCCTCATATGCAGTCTTGCACATGGAATTAGTAGAATGCAGGATGCCATGAAGCCCAAAGCCTGCAGAATGTTTCTTGCAGATAACTGGGCCTTTGTTGCCAACAGTTTGAAATAGGTAGTCAGTTGCCTTTGTTTGTCTGGAGTGAGATAAGCTATCTGGGCAGTTGTATTTAAGCTTGCACACAGGAATATTATCTCTTGAGAGGGTACTAGTTCTGATTTCTGTTCACTGACTGTGTACCCTAGGCATGGTAGTAATCTTTTTACAAATGCCAGATGCTGTACAAGAATGTCCTTGTTCTCTGCTTGAATGAGGCAGTCGTCTAAGTAAGGATATATCTGTATTCCTCTTTGTCTGCAGTATGCAATTACTGGTGCAAGACAGTTTATGAAGACCCTGGGCGCAGTAGATAAGCCAACAGGCAGTGCAGAGAATTGGTAGTGCATTGAGCCAGCTTTGAATTTGAGGTATCTTCTGCATGTTTGTCTGATTGGGACATGCAGGTATGCCTCTTTTAGATCTAAAGTCACAAGCCAAGCCTTCTTGCCCAACATGGGCAGAAGCTGCTGTAGAGTCAACATTTAGAATTTTGGAATATCCAGATATGTGTTTAGGACAGACAGGTCCAGTATCGGTCTCCAGGCTTTGTCCTTTCTGGGTACCAAGAACAGTCTTGAACAGAATCCTTGTCTCTGTTCTTGCTCTGGTACTTGCTGAATGGCCCTCATGTCCATGAGGGGATGAGACTTGTTTTTGTGCTTCTGCCCATTGATGTTTTGGCAGGTCTGGCCAACCATTTGCCCTTGGAAGGGTATGGACGTGAAACTTGTAGCCTTGTGACACTATGTTTAAGACCCATTTGTCCTGGGTTACTATGTGCCAGTTTTAAGAAAAAAGTGCTAGTTTTCCCCCTAAAGGTGCTCCTAGAAGGCGCAGGCAGGGGGAAGTCATTGGGACCGTTTCCTGTATGGCTGTGATTTGTCTTCTCCAGTTTTGGAGGTAGAAGCACCCCATTGTTTAGGCCTGTATGAACCTTGGGGCTGGGATCTGCCTCTAGGGAGTCTGTATCTGCCCCTTTGTGGCCTGTCTGACACTGGAAAGGACGAATTCTTTGTAGGCCAGTGTCTGCTAAATCTTGGTGGCTGTACCTGTAAGAAATCCTTGATGGTTTGCATAGATTTAGCTTCGTCCTCCATTTTCTTTAACACCAAACAAAGCATCATGCTGTAATAGAGCATCTAATAATTTTGCTTTAACATGATCAGGTAGATTTTGTTCCTTTAACCAAGCATGCCTCCTAATGACAGAACCCGTAACTGTGGCCCTGCAGGAGGCCACCAGAGAATCAAAACCACATTGTAAAGTATGCTTTCCAACTTGTTCAGCTGCATGCAATAAATCCTGCATTTCTTCGTTTTCTGCACATTCAGAATTTATCAACATTTTCTGTTTAAGCAGTGACATAATATATTGCTGATATTTGAGCATATGAAACTGACAATTTAAAGCCCTTATAGCCAAGGTAGCAGAAGTGTAAATCTTTTTTCCCCATCTGTCCAGTGCCCTAGAATCCCTGTCAGAGGGAGTAGGGTTTTTTGCAGTGGAAGCCTTGACCCCTTTGGGACCCTGAGAGATAGTTTCTGGGTCAGCAGCAGGGTTTTTGAAAAGGAATTTATGAGAGTCAGGAACCCTGTAGTACCTGTCCGGCTTAACCGGAGCTGGAGGTAAGGAGTCAGGGGTCAGACTGGACTCTGAAAATACATCATCTACAATGTCTAACACAGGTGGAATAGCTAGGGGCCTGTGTTGTGGTAGTAAAAGGAAGTCTCTGAGCCTTTTCTTAGATTCTGAATAATCTTGGCTCACCCAGTGGAAATGCTCCCTCATGGTATGTAAAGTTTCCCCAAAAGAATAATCCTCAGGAGGAGAGGCTGAAGGGATAGATTCTTCAGCATCAGAATCCTCATAGGGAGGAAGAGAGTATTCCTGATCGGAAGAGGAGTCAGATGAAATGGAAACCTGATCTGAAGATTCATATTCTGTCTCTTGCCTAGGCCTCTTATCAGGAGGGGGATGGGAACCCCTGATCAAAATAATTAGGTCTTCGGCCATTTTGAGAATCTGTTTTTTAGGCATGGAGGCCTGTCCATGAGGCTGTTGTACTTGTTTCTTTGTCTTTAAAGGTGTTTTAGTCTTTGCCTTTGAAGCTGAAGTTGTTTTAACATATAATTGAGTAGGTCTGAAAACACCCTCAGAAGCCGATGCCTGCTCAGCGGCTCCGGACCCATCTGAGGTAATGGTTTCCGAAGGTCCAATACCTTGACTTTCCAGCAGCCTGGTAGACTCCATGTGGGTGTCGGTAGCGGCCGGCGAGTCTAAGGTAGCGGTCGTCAGGGGCTGCGAAGGCGCCTCACTGAGAACTGGCAACTGGCTTAAAAGACGCCTCATCATCGGTTTTGGACCTCAGATGCCTGTCCTTTTCTTTGCGTTTCTTGTGAATTCTGGTAGTCAGATGGCCATCCGACATTGTATAGTTAAATCTTCTGCCAAAATAGTGAAATGCAAAATCATAACGAAGCTTAATAGTGTGTTGGTTAAATCTAGCACAAAACCGACAACTAGCAACGTCGTGGTCAGGGCCTAGTCAAGGAATACAGTAAGAATGAAAGTCCTTATGAGGTATTTGCTTCCCACATGAAATGCAATTATTAACTTTTTCTGACATTGGTCTGGAGCAAGAAAAAAGTTTCCCCAACGGGGTACTAAGACTTCGGATCCGAAATTTGAACAAGAAAATCTCAGGAGTCAGCCGACCGGCACTTGCGAACTGCTTTTGCTTCGGGCACTGCGTGGCAAGAAAGACTGAAGAAAGTATTGTTGGCTGCATTTTTTATACCCCTGGTGCACTGATGTCAGGGAGGAGGTGACAGCAACCGATGCCGAACCTAGACTTTGGAATTCAGGCCGACTGAGGGTAGCCTGCCAGCAGGATAACCCAATTGTAATGACTGCAACAGTGAAACACGAAGAACATCAGCCCTTTTCTAGATCCACTTGTCACTGAAAAGAAATATTTTTTATATAATTTCGGTATCAAGCCACTTACTTAAATTGAAGCAAATTGGTTCCCGTACTAACCCTCACCCCTGTTACACTAAGGTCTCCATTTTGGATTAGGTCTGTTGCTCAGTAAGATTTTAAACCAGATTTTAGTCCTAGAACTTATTCCACTGTTGACAAAATATTCATCTGTTTTTGTGTGGAAGCATGTTGTGCAGCTTACTAAAATGATTGTAGGAGACATCTACCACTCTTTCCTTTGCTATTACATTACTCACTCAGGCATGGGCAGTATAATACTAAGGAATATGGTTATGAACAGAAAAACAGTAGATGCATGATGTACAAAAATCCTAGGGGCCTGAGGAAAGGGACTAAGGGATGTGTCTACTCTCCAAGTTCCTTATTAAGTACCCGCAGATGCAGTGACACAGGGGTCCTACTTCTGTGGGATACAGAACACTCGATGAGGTAAGAGCAGCACTTGACTATGGGCTTACAATACATTGCTGCTCATCTTGACATTGCTAGTGCATTCAGCACTATCCTGTAAGGGGATAACTTAACAGAATAAAAGCATTAAATGTCAGTTCATATGCAGTGCATGGGATACAACACTGGTTAAGGAGGACGACGCAAATCAAGGTATGGGGCAGGCCACCCAGCTGTCCTGACAAAGGTCTGTACAGAACCTCCATCTTCTTGGGCTATTCTCATCAGATATTAAAGCTGGAAATGGGCTATGAATGCAAACTTGGTAGCATTCTTGTTTAAAAAAAAAGATACTGAAGTTCTCCAAGATGGTTTACAAAAAAAAAATGTACTGATGCAGTTGTAATGACCTCACCTCTAAAGTCACCAACTACAACATCATGAGACTTTGCAAAAAGCACAAACCAGGATTACAAAACAAGTAAGGATATGAGGGGTCTATATGAGAGGTGTGAAGGGACAAGCCATCAATTTCCAAGCATTTTACAAATGAAGATAGGACGCTAGTCTTGAATGGAATCCTTCCTTCATCTCCAATGATACCTAGATACAAGGAAATGACAACTGACTTCAATAATTCATTAAATAGCTGGTGTCATTCCATGGGATCCAGTATGTGTCAGCATAGGATGAGATGCTCACCAGTCCAGCTTGCTTCACTAAGGATAGCCTGTACCTCTCTTTTCAGGGCTTTTACCTCATGGCTAAAGACTTTTCTGCTCCCAGCGCCTTTTTAGACAAAGTCCAGTTGACGGACATTTCAATAAAACTAACATATCACTCTTAAAATTAGATTGCATTAAGGTAACTCTCCTTAATGCTAAAAGACTGAACAATAAAATTGCCTGCTTTTGAGGCACTTCTGCAACTTGAAAACATCCATGTCTGTGTAGTTACTGAAACTTGGTTTAAACGTTAGAGAGAGCATTCCTTTTATACCAAAGTTCTGTAATTTTTCATGCTTGCATGCCCAATGGCAAAAGTGGTGGTCTCTGTATTTGTCAATGAACACATTACCTCAAGGTAGAGCTTCAAGAACTCACAAACTGTACTCATTGAACAGATCACTCTAGACAGGACTGATTATCAACTAAAAGCTTGTTACAGAACACTTTCTTTGTTCCTTGATGACCATGTACAATTCCTCAGTGTTTGAGATAAAAAAGCAAAACAAAAAAAAAAAACAAAAACATAACACTCTGGTGGTCCACCACCATAAATAAACTACACAACAAAATACTTTATTTAGCAAATCCAAGACTCATACTCTCAAGACAAATGCCAAAATCATTACAAAAACTGAAGAACATTTATTAGATCCACTAAAGGAACCTATAAACTTAGGCTGGTCTCTGAAGCTAAACATAACTGTCAATCCTTCTTTAAAAAAATACCCTACATTTCTTAAATTTTATTCATAATGGGACCTGAACTCCTATTCTGACCCAAATTACATTGCCAATATATTCTTGAAAATATTTAATGCCAACTTCACTTGATACTTTTATTCAAAGCCCCCAACTATCTGAATACCATACTCCCATAATTTCAAATCATCATATTCTGAAAGTGCTAACCAAGGCAAAAAATACTTCCTCCATTGGTCCTGATAACTATTAAACAGCCAGGTATATTAAGAATAGCCTTGCAGATACACTCCTCAAATTCTTTTAAGTTTAGCTACCAGTTTTGTCCCTAAGTGGCACACAGCAGTGGTGATGACCCCCCATAAACGGTGGCCTTACAACTGACCCAATTACAGCCCTACCAGCCTTACAAACCTCATCTGCAAAGCTATCGAATGTTTTACAACTGACCTCAAACTGCAACATGACAAATCTTGTTAGATTTGACCCACAACGGTTTGGTTTTGTGAAGGGTAGATTCAACTTAATCTGGTAAATTTCTTTGAAAAGGTTATGTAGGTTGTAGATGGTAACTACACAGTGCAGGTGGCATAGTTTGACCTGGCTAAGGCCACTGACAATTCCTCATGCTGTCATCATATTAAAGCAAAATGCCTTAAAATCGACCTCTATGTGTAAGATGGACTGAAAGACAGAACCCACATTAAGGAGAACAAAACCATGCAGAATATTATATTCATAATTTAGCAGCATTCTAAGAATTAAGCCAGCAAGGGAATGGAGAATTGAGATTTTTTACCAATAAGGATGTCTGCAAGTGGGGATATAAAAATAAGCAAGAGGAACTGTGATTTACTGGGGAACTAGCAAAGAAACCAATGTATTAGAAGCAAACAACTTGGAAGAGACAGCTAATACAGTAGGATAAGGCCAAGCAGAAGTTTGTACTGAAGGTAAGATACTGCCTTCCCTATCAGGGACTGATGAACATGCAGGCAAAGTGAAAGGGATGTGGGAGTGATGAGTGAAAAAAAGAATAACAGTTCTGATAAGAGTTTTTAATCAAGTCTACAACAGAAACTGTTTAAAAAGGGATAATTAATAGGATGTGTAAAATACTGCATGATAAAGTCTCAGTCAGAGGAGGTTAAAGACTGAAAAACGAGAATGGAAATGCAGTTTACAAAGAAACATGAAGAAAATTGTAAGGCACCCAAGTACACAACAAAGACCAGAGGGTTTAGGATTTTTGCATATTAGTGTCTGTACAGATAATTTTATATCAAATAAACAGCAAATGCTAGACATGTGATAAAGAAGACCGAGGTAACTGGGAACATGTAGGCACAAGACAAGACGAGCGTACACTGCAAAGTCCAACAAGGTTTAATAGCGGAGTAAGAGAAGCTTACAGCAAT
The DNA here is from genome assembly GCF_019279795.1 of Protopterus annectens. Classification (NCBI taxonomy): domain Eukaryota; kingdom Metazoa; phylum Chordata; order Ceratodontiformes; family Protopteridae; genus Protopterus; species Protopterus annectens. The sequence continues at coordinate 1,795,114,511 of NC_056728.1, read as the reverse complement.
CAGTAGTCCGGTGCACACTCCAGTAACTGCCAAGCAATAAAAAGTTAAAAAACTATCTGGCTGCACAGAATCCAAGTCACAAAGTGTAAAGCACTTTTGTTAGGAAACACTTCTAACTTCTTCAGACAATAGTGCTCAGAAAGAAAAAACAATCCTAGTGACTCATACTTGTTAATACAATTAAGCCAATTAAGCACAGTCACAAAATTTAAAGGTGTAATCCTAAAATACTGAAGTCAAACAGTTTGTTTTTCTTAAGTCATTAGGTAAAATGAGTGCCTTCGTTTTATAAAAAAAACAAAGTTCTGTTGTCTTATAACAGAACATATAGTAAATTAAATAGTATTAGTTAAAATCGTACTTAGTTTACTTTACTTATAACTAATGTTCAGGGACCCGTGGAAGTAGTAATCTTTTCATAAAAAACTGTGCTGTGTAATGTTTCTTTTAACCTATAAAAGGTGGGTGTAACTTAGCAGTTTTAACCTCCCTAGGGCTAATGAGCATCTATTATTTAACCATCCAACAAAAATAGTGTGTGCAGCTCCTATCTCTTAAGGCTCTTTAGTTTTATCACACATAGAATAGAAGTCATTTCATTCAAGCCTGGTGGAAAGCATGCATTGAGTCTAAGCTGCCACAAAAGTTCCAATTTCTCCAACATAAGTGTAGACGCCTCTCCTCTACTATTCATCTCAATTGAGTCGATGGCCTTAAATTTGAAACTGTGGTTAGGGTTTTCAATGCAGTGTCTAGCTAGTGGGCTCTCCATTTTCCTTTTGTTAATGTAATAAGCATGTTCGTAAATCCTCTCCTTAAACTTACGGTCAGTCTTGCCTACATAAAAACTAGGGCAGCACTGACACAATGCTACATAGACTAAGGCTTTGGAGTTGCAGTTAAACCTGTTCTTCAGGAAATAGTCTCGTCCCCTAATGAATTTTGACCCTGTAGCAATGTGTCGACACTGGTTACATGCCTCACATTTAAATGTCCCTGGGGTGCCTCTAAAAGTGCTGTTACTACCTTCAGTAAGGTTTTTTAGGTCCCTTCCTTTTTTCCAGGTGACCAGCGGTTTGTCTCCCAACTTTCCTTGCATATCCCTATCGGACAGTAACAACTGCCAGTTTTTGCCCAGAATTGTGATCAGGGCTTCATAATCTAAAGAGAATGTAGTCACAAATCTCAAACAATTTTGCTCCCTTTGTGGTCCAGTACTATTCCTAACTACGGGGTTACTCAATTCTATCTCTACTGAGACGTTGGTTTCAAAAGTGTGAGCTGCTGTCCATTCTTGGGAGAGGATGGGTCTGAAAGTGGCCAGAGGCCCTTTTACTACTCACCTCCCTCAAGGGACACTTAAATAAATATGTCTGTATACTGCATGACAACAACAAAAGAAACTGTCATCATTGGTTTTCTTTTTCATTACTGTATCTACACCCATGAACACGTTACAGCTTAAGATGTGATCATTTAATAGACTTAAAAAAGTGTTTTTAATATCTAACAAACACACGCACACACATATATATATATATATATATATATATATATATATATATATATATATATACATATATATATATATATATATATATATATATATATATATACACATATATACACACACACATATATAAAAACACGTGTACATACATATTGTGTGTGTGTAAACAAACACAAAAACTGAATAAAAAACAAAATAGTGAACTAGTCTCCCAGACACACGCCAAAGGTATTCCCAAAATGATCTAAGGAAGCGGTGAAACAATAAAATCCTTTTATTGAACGATAAAAACACTGACAGAATAACTGGTAAGAGCTTTCGTTTAATGTAGTATTAAACTTCATCAGACACCATATTCTTGTGTTTGTGTGTGTGTGTGTGTGTGTGTGTGTGAGAGGATGGGAGCAGTGGCCTTTAATAGCCAACAACCAAGGTGCAGAAACCATCTAAAACCACAAAATGACTACTAGCCAAGACACCTTAACCAAGACTACATAAACGTATTTTAATTAAATAACACTACTGAAACCGATAGTAAAAATCAGATAACCAGTAATTCACTCAGAATATTTCTCTCAAACGGTCTTCAGTCACAATCTACACTTTTTGCAGACCTTAAAAATTCAAACTGAGTAAACTGCACTAAAAACAAAACGAACAAACAGGTTAATAAATGTTATCACTGTTGCCTAAGCTAAATTCCCCAATATCTCTGCTAGCTACCAACTTACTCAAAACAAACGTCTTAACTGGCATACATTATTAAGTATAGGGAACCTATTTTTGTGTGGGGTAGACCAAAAAAATCCTAAGTAATAATGCCTGTTCCAGCATACTCAAAGTTCACAATTAAACTTGGCATGTATTCATAACCTAATGCCCTAATCTGCAGTCATTAAAAGCATGCCATGCTTTGTTTCATTACATTTTGCACTTGAAGTTCCAAGTTTATTCACATCCATATAGTTTGCTAAATATTTCAAACCTATCACCTTATTCCATACCAATTTAACTCTTACAACTCAAGAAAACCTGTTCACTACTTTCAAATCTGAGTGCAATATATACAGCTCCTGTTGTTTTTGCTTTTATAAAGCATGTTTGCTTTTACTTGCAATTTTTGCATTATTAACCTCCACGGAAAATCTTTATATTCTCACATTTTCTACATTTTTCCATTCTTGCCTTAACTGCAAAACTCTTATCCTTGGAAAGGCGCTTGTAAAGAAATGTAAAAGAACTTTTCCATAATATTATGATACCATAGCTTCCAATCCTAATTTCATTAACTTTTAATTTCCAAAGCAAAATTTTGTTTTGACTATTATTCATTTCATTTTCATATAATCTTCTTCTCTTAGAACCTAAGATATTCATCCATTTATTACTATATTTATCTTGTAAAATTCTCACCAATAATGAGTTGTCATTATCCTTTAGACTTTTTAACACTTTAAACAAATTTAGAGAAGCTGCATACACTATAGGATTTAACAATCCTAAACCACCTTTTTTTCACATATAAAATTCCTCTTAACTGGATTTAATCTTGAACCCAAAATAAATGCAAATATACTACTATAAAATACTCTTTCAAAAGCCAATGGGATATTAAAGACACTTGCTAAGCAAGTAATTCTAGTGAGTAAAATCAAAGTATATGTTTTCTTTAAACAGTCTAAAATTCCGCAAAACATACGTGTCATGACTTAATTTTTCTTCCTATATAGTTCTTATATTTTCTCTTTTTCCAAATGTCAAACCAAGTAATTTTATGCTTCTCTTATTAAAATTAATACCTCCTAACATGCTATCATAACCTAAACCTACACTTTTATCTTTACTGATAGAAAAAACTACTTTTTGTATAATGTTCTGTAAATAACTAATCACATTAACCACAGTTTTCTGATTTCTTGTAATAATATCATCCACGTACAACATAATCTGAACATTTATACCTTCATTGGCTATATGAAAAAGAACAAAAACCAAAACTTAGAAATACAAAAAAATGAAGTGAAAAATGTCACCAAGCACCAGTTTATTCCAAATGTTGAGCGTTTTCGTAAGAATAATGTCAAACTTCGCTTGTTTTTACGAAAGTGTTCAACATTTGGAATAAACTGGTGCTTGGTGACATTTTTCACTTAATTTTCTTATTCATTGGTTATATATTCCATTTCTTTCATCTCCATATTAACCAGAGTTAAAATAACATTCATTACTAATACAAAAATACTGCTGTAAGGGCGACCTTGTCTTATCCCCTTTTCTAGCACAATTTCTTTACTAAGCCACACATTTAATAGTATCTTATTCAGCATATAAGCAGCAACACAATCCATTTTTATCTTGTATTATAGGCATCAAATATTTTCCATAGGGTGTTATGCTGAACTGTATCAAAAGCTTTGCGCAAATCACCCACCATTAATTTTGTTTGAACCTCCGTCTATACATTATCCACCATTTCTCTAATCACTAACAATAAATCCTGTACATTTTTACCTTTTATACCATGCATACTTTTATCTACAATCTTATCTTACTTTCCATTCTTTTTGCAAGATTTTCATACATATCTTATATTCGATGTTATTCATTATAGGTTGCCAGTTCTGTATTTCACATTTGTCTAATTTTTTTTCAATATAAATTTCATTATACCACTACACAGAGCTTTATAATGAAAATCCTCTCTTATCCATTCAATAGCTTTTTTGAATTACTGTCCTAGGTTTATATATTTTATACTCTACACCATCTGGACCAGCCACAGACTGCAAATTTACTTTTTCCTAAAATATTTTCCAGTGGAAATACCCATTATCTTCCTCTGAAAAATATCTTTCCAATCCTTAGTACATTTTTCCTCTAAAATCTCCTTAACAAATCTTCTCCACTATTTCCATAATCTTATCTTGTGTAGTTTGTACTACACCTGACCTCTCTCTCATTTGTCATGTACTATCTTTTTCCATAATAAGTTTACTAAAGTAAGATACAAGTTCATCCTTCTTTTCTTGCAAAAATATCTTTGTTTATATAACAAATACTGCATTTTATTTTTATTTAATTTATATAGCTCATGTTCTTTAATACAGTACCATTCTTATTTTCTAAATTACAAATATCTTTACTTAATTGGTCATAACACATTCTTACCTTTCTTCTTTTTATATTATCCCAAATTATATAACACTTTTTATACTTTTGTTTAAATAAAAAAGTTATGTACTCACCATAATGTTCCAACTGTGCTGCCCATTTTCATTCTTCCTTAGCTGATGACTTCAGATCTGAACCTCCATAGCTGACTTGGCCATTGCAAAAACTTGTGGAAACGTAGAACTCTCAAGCTTCTTCCTTACCCGGAATGCACCAACCTCAATTACCTCAGATCTTGTTTGCTAGCTAAAGCACAGAGAAATAATTCTTATACCAAAAAAGGCATAAAAAGAGAAACAGCAAAAAAGTTAGACAAGGCTATATCTGGAGCTTGGTCATGTTTGGATTATGCCACTTCTTTCATAAATACTCACTCTTGCAGAAAACCATACGAAGGAGGTTGGTGGTTGGAGAGTTGAGGAAGAATGAAAACTGACAACACAGATGGAACATTATGGTGAGTACATAACTTCTTTACCTGATGTTGCCAATTTTCATTTTGTCCTCAACTGATGGGACAGAGTCCCCAGCTATCTAAATCCAGGGATGGACTTAAGGCAGGATATTCCTAAGCATCATTGAGCCAAATGATGCTCTACCCCTGGATACCAAATCCATTTGTAATGCGTGAGGAAAGTATGTGGGGAAGCCCACATTGTTGCTGCACATATTTCATCCATGGAAGCCCTTGAATGAAAAACTGCATAAGTTGTTATGGACCTGGTTGAATGAGCATAAACTTGCTTTGTGAAAGTGATATCCAATTTATTGTAAACAAATTAAATGCATCCAGTAACTCGTTTACCCAGTTTCATATCAGAAAAGAAACAAATAACTGACCTATAGTTCTGAGGTCCTTTGTTCTGTGTAAACAAAAAAATTGCCTATGAACATCCAATAAATGTAATAAATATTCACCCTTGTTTGAAAAATTTCTAAAGAAAAAGAAAAAGGTAAACTGATGGACTGGTTAATATTACATTCTGAAACTACCTCGGGCAAAAAGGATGCATTAGCTCATACTGTAACTATCTTTATGAAAAACTAGATATGAGGGTTTAACAGATTAGGCTTGAATTCTGGAAACATGTCTGGCTGACGTAAAGGCCACCAAAAACAAAGACTTCCAAGAAAGAAATTTAATATCATAGTCATGTGCAGGTTCAAACAGTGGATGAACCAGGGCTTGCAGCACCACAGCTAGATCCCATGGAGTAGTAGGATCTTGAAATGGAGGTCTTAACAGAAGTGTGTGTCATAAAAAGATTTTACAAAGCTTTTGAGGAGTGAGGAGCCATCAAATCCAGTACAGAAGACAGAAATTGCTGCCAACTTAATTTAACTGTTGAAGAGCTAGCTTCTTAATTAAAAAGAAGCATCTAGAAATCAAGAATATTATGAAGCAGGGTAGAAAAGGGTTCCACATCAAAGTGCCCAGTGCACAAATCTTTTCCATTTACTAGCATAACGATTCCCCGTAGATGGTTTAAGGGAAGATAAAATCTGGCAGACAGGAGACGAGAGCATAGGTTGTCTGGCCATTACTGGAAATGTAGAAACCTAGCTGTCAGCTTGAGATTGGGAGGACTAGATGCGTAATGCCTGTCTATTGAGACAGCAAATCTAGAGCTGGGTCCAAAATCCAAGGTTGATGAATTGAGTGAGGCCACAGGATGATAAACCAAATCTTTTGAGGTCAATAGGGTACAATGAGGATGACTTCACTCTTCAACCTGGCAGCTCTCTGTATGAACTTTGTAATCAAAGGAATTGGGGGATAAGCATAAAGTAGACTAGGGGGCCAACTGTGGAGGAGAGCATCTCTTGGCGACTCCCACTCTGGGAGGGATTAAGGCAAAGTAGCTGCTGCACTTGTTTATGGAAGACTGCAAAGAGATTGCAGCAAGGTTAATCCCAATGTGGTAAAATCAATGCTGTTATGTTCTTGTTGAGGGACCATTTGTGAGGTAGTAGTCTGCTTAGTTTGTCCACTAATATGCTGGACTTCCCCAGAATATGCACTGTTAGGAGAAAGTGGTTGGAAGAGATTACACATTGTCAAACCCTGAGTGCTTCTTGACATGGAGGGCAAGATCTGATTCCTCCTTGTTTGCTGATGTACCAAATCACTTACATGTCTGTTTGAATTGTAATCAGTCCCGAAGGAAGAGCATTATGAAAGGCCTACAATGCTAGAAGCACTGCTCTCAACTCTAGGGCACTGATATGCAAAGCGGCTGCTTTGGGGGACCATGAGCCTTGGACCGTCTTTCCCAGGTAATGCCCCCACCCTAGCTGGGAAGCATCCATGGTTACAATGGCCTTGGGTTGAGGGAAATGAATAAACAGCCTTGTAGAACCTCTTCTCACTGAATCCACCACATCAGATCCTAGAATATATTGGTGATCCATATTGGAGCCGATAAGGGTAGGTGAAGTTTTGACCATAGGGAGGCCAGCATCCATTGGAGAACTCTCACATGAAATCTGGTTAAGGGTAATAAAGTTATTGCTGCCACAATTAACCCCAATGCCTGGAGGAGTAAGTGGGCTGAGATTTTGGTACTGCAAATTATTTTTTTTTTGCTTGTAATCTTATTGTCTGAACTCTGGAGAGGGGAAGTGAGGCTATAGTTAACTTTGTATCAAGCACTGCTCCTATGAACCAAGACTTTGACTTGGTTCTAGATGAGACTTTTCATAATTTATGGTTATTCCTAGTAGAGCACGTCTGGATGACTTTCTCTTGCCAAAATGAGTTGATGCCTGGTCGAGGAGGAGATGAGCCAGTCATTTAAGTATGGAAACACCCAGAATCCTTGCAGTCTCAAGTGAGCTGCTATGACTGCCATGCATTTGGTAAACATCCTGTAGGCTGTGGTGAGACTAAAGGGCAGAATTCTGAACTGGCACTTACTGGCTCCCAGCCGGAAGTGTAAAAATCTCCTGGATCATTTGTTCATCTTTATATGATAGTAAGCATCCTGAATATCTATAGAGCACATCCAATCATCTTTTTCCAAAAACAGAAGAATGGACTAAACCATGACCATCTGGAACTTGGTCTTCTGAACTGATTTGTTTAAGACACTAAGATCCAGAACTGGTCTCCAGTCCCCTGTTTTCTTTTGCATTAAAAAGAACCTTCAGTAAGTTCCGTATTCTAACTGGTCTGAGGGGATCTTTTGGAAGACTCTTTTTCTAGCAGTCTTATAATTTGAATTACTGCTTGTTCCCTCTGATTGGGTAGAACATCAGGGAATCTTCTTGAATTTGGAGGATAAAGGGAAAAATGGTATTATATAACCTCTAGAAATAATCCTCTGCACCTAAGTATCTGTTATTTGTAGCCAGGCTCTCCAGTGCAGGGACAAAACCCCAACTGCATCCAATGGGGGACAATTGTGCCTTTCAGTCACCTCTCTGTTTTAGGATCTTCAGGATGTCTCCAAATGAGATGACATCAGGAGGTGACCATGGGGACCCTTCCCCCTCATCAAAATCTGTATCTTCGGTGACAGGTTCAAGGAAGGAAATCTAAACACTTCCTCTTGCATGTTCTCTTCTTAGGGACCTCCTCAGTGAGGTACTCCGGAGGTGCCAGAAGAAGTGGGGATACCCTGACAGGAATCCTGGTGTTTCAGTACCAGCTGTCCCAGTGGAGAGGATATTTGAGACTCCAGATGCAGAGACGGGACAAATGTAGACAGAGGATCCAAGGGGGTAGGCACCATCTGAGTCAGGGGGGCAAACAAGTCTCTCTCCATGACCGCAAAGGCAGACTGCCCAAGTGAGGGATAGGACCCCGGATCAGAGAGCCACACAGTCTCTGCTCCACAGGCTCCCTTGGCCAGAGGACAGTTCATCCGAGGTTGTAATCGGAGCCAAACTAACCAATGCCAAGGCTCTGAGGTGTACAGATGGCTCTGAAATCTTCAGAGTCGAGTGAAGCACCTTGGACCAGACAGGGTAGAATAGTTTCCAAGAGCTCCCTGGATCCAACTGAACTGAAGAGCTCAGAGCAAGTCTCAGATCAGAGGGCAAAGGAATTCTCAGATAAGAAGCAGATGGGCCCAGATGACTTGGATCCAAGGTCTCAGAGAATTTGAACAGAGTCAGAGGAGAAATTGTTAAAAGTGTAGTATTGCAAGTACAGATCTTCTAATTCAAAGGGTTAGAGCCGGAAGGAACACCGACTGGCTCTGCACCAAAATCATTTTTCTCACAAACCTCTCCACATCGTCTCTGTAAGCCTTCTGGAAGAGTGAGTGGACACTCCTGAAGATGATCTTGGTCTATCTAAGAAGGGGAAGGAACTCTGGAGGGGAACTGGGTCAATTGAGGGAGAATATTTTGTTCTCTGTGAAATTACCATGTTCTCAGACCTATGTATTGCATCCAAGGGGGTCTGATCTGATGTGTGCTTAATTTTTAGGCTTGTTGGGTCCAAAGAGGCAACCAGATCCAATGATTGTTTCTTTATATGTTTTGTTTCTGAGGATGAAGTCAGATCCATAGATTTTGGTCTTTTCTTCTCAGGATCTGAGGGAACAGATGGATCTATAAAGACCTTTTCAAGGACATCTCCAAGGACTTAGAAGAAACAGTGGTAGTGCTTGGAGAAATGGGAGAAACTTTCCTAGATTTTTCTTTAGAAGCTCTACATAAAGCCTCACTAAAGGAGGACAAAAGTAAACCCTTCAATATTAATTTGCTTTTGCATTCAACAAGAGCCCTTGGGACAAATGCATGAGACTGGACAATTTTTGTTTGGAGATTAAGAGGTACAAGACAGGACATGCAAAGCTTAAGAACGCCATAAAAAGGTATTTTCTGACCACATTTTCCACACTTTTTAAAACCTGCTGGACTTTTATCTTTTTCTGACAACTTCATAGGTTCATGGGTAGGTACTAGGCTTCAGCCCTGGGGCCTATATAAGCCCAGCCAAAAAGGTACCCTGGCTTTTGCCACCCAAGAAAATTATTTTCCTGTGCCACTGTCAAGCAGAGCCACAGAGGTGATCCCCGGGGTGAATTTCCTATTTCCCATCCAATCATCAAGATTTTTCTTGGAGTGTTAAGGAGGAGCTTTGTTTGATACAGATAGGTAGTTTATTCCAGAGTATGGGAAGTCTCTGGGAAAGGAATCTATCCCTCCAGCATGTTCTGTTTATTGTGGTGACAAGGTTAAGGACCCTAGTGTGTGTAGCACGGAGGGATTGGGATTTCTTTAAGTGGAGCATGTCCAACAGCTCTGGGTTTGACATAGCTTTGTATGTTAGGCAGAGATCACCTCTGAGTAGGTGATATGTGACAGAGTAAAGCTGCAGTTTTTTTGAGACAGTCTGCATAGGGCATCTGTTTGAAGCTGGTAATTCTCTTTGTGAGGTATTTCTTCGGCCTTTCCAGTTGTTGTAGGTCTTGTGAGGTACATACCAAAAGGGACGTTGTACTCTATTAATGGTCTAATGACTGATGATATCTTGAAGATATTCTGACAACTACAACAATGACGATGACAAGAACACACTCCACAAATAAAAAACTGCAAACTTTAAAGATTCTAACTCTAGCAGAGTAAAATTATATATATTTATATATACTTTTTTTAATATTAAAGAATGGGAAAGGAAGAGAAAGGGCTACTACTCTGAGCGTACAAGGGAAAGAGAATGAGAAAATACTGTAGTATTTTATAGAGTATGGTAATACAAGAAAGATAAACGGATAAAAATGATCAAGAAACATAAAAAGGAAGAAATAATTCACTTTAATTCAAGCTCGAGAGACTAGCAACCATGTTTTTCACTGGAAGCAGCAAACAAGATCTGGGGTAATTGGGGTTGGTGCATTCTGGGTAAAGGAGAAGCTCGAGAGTTCTAAGTTGCCATACGCTTCTGCAACGGCAGAGTCAGATTTGAACCCATCAGTTGAGGACAGAATGAAAACTGACAGATACACCATTCAGACCAATCTTTATAAAAAAACACCTCATTTGTATAAGATCCTTCCATAAATTTAAATACATCCATCCTCCTTTCTTTATCCCATTTATCCTTATTAATCCTTTTTACTTCTTTTCCTATTTTTATATAGTCAGAATTTTCTAAAGTAATCCATATAGCCCTGTGATCTGGAAAAAAAAAAAAAAGTCTCTAATACCACTTCATCCATAATTTTCCAACTATGCTGAAACTAGGAAATAATTTATTTCTGATTTATGTTCATCTCTTCTACAAGTCCAAATACTCTTATTCCAAATACTTAAAATTCCCACATCTTATGGTTCTATTACCTGCGGATCCATGGACTCCGGCTCAGAGCTAAATGTAGTCGGAGGAGGAACAGAAATAGAGGTGGTTGGAGCCGATGCCTGTTGAGGTGGGCTGGACAGAATTTTTGCCAGTGCCTGTGACTTGAGCAACCTACTTACTACTCTCTCTACATCATGATCCGATAATCTAGAGGATCGAGAGGAGTGGGAAGAATGATGGCTACGTTCACTCTGTAATAAAGGTGACTGAGGTGCCGAGTGGATGGACTCCAAGGATGGAGACCTCAGTCTCTTATGGCTCCAAGACGCCTCCGAAATAGCAGATGGAGCCGATGGAAGAGTTGCCTTGCCAGCCAGTACCGACATACTTGGTTGGTCAAGTAAAGGAGTCAGCTCCGAAGGTGGAGCCGATGGCTTGAAAGACTTAGGGGATTTCGCTGGCTGAGTACTTTTAGCCGGAGAATCCTGAGGCTTCAATAATCCCGAAGGATTAATTTGTTTTTGCACTCCTGCAGGACCCTTGGACTAAAAGCGTGACATATAGAACAGGAATCCTGTTGAACAGTGCCCAAACAATATACAGTAGTGTGCCCATCTGTCAGAGACATTTTCTGACCGCATGAATCACACTTTTTGAAGCCAGATACCTTGGTATCTTTAGACATTATAGTAACAACAATAATAAAAAGCTATACTACAAAAAACAAGAAACAAAATAGACTTTTTTTTTTTTTACAGTTAAGGAACAGAAGAAAGCCTCCAATTTAAACCGCTATCCTTGGGGGGGGACACGAACGAGTTCAAGGGTACAGAAGGCTTGCGAGTTATGGAGCGATGGCCAACAAAGCTAAAATACACAAAAAAGCGATAAGGGATAAAGGAATATTATGTAGACAAAAAAAAAGACAAATACTTGACAAACTTTAAAGAATAACAACAACATATCAATAGAAAAAAACTATACTAAGCCTGAGCCAGTACGGAAGCAACCTCGCAGCTGAAGCGGCAAACAAGATCTGGGTAGCTGACGCTGGGCATGCTGGGATAAGGGGTAGCCTCAAGCCAGTAAACAGCTCTCGAGCTATAGAAGATGGCAGAGTCTGAGCAGAGGATCAGCTCCGAACCCAAACAGCAAGAACAAAGGCAAGATGGACAACTTAACATTATGTCTTTCTCCCCAAATTAAGTTACATTTCTCCACCACACCTCCAATTTTTCTCTCTTCATTTGATAAAAAACTAGTATCTTCCAAAACAATGTCACTGCCCTGTCCCCGACACCATTCAAGTATACTTAATCTTCTTACACCATTCTTTAATTAACATGTAATGCAATTACTCAAATAAAATGTTAACCTTTTTCTATTACATTTAACCTTTACCTTTCTTTCTTTATTATGTCCTTTTAGTGATTTTCTTTTTCTATCTCAAACTTTTACCAATAGAATTTCTTTTTTAACTAAATTCCCTTTTATATCTTCACTTTCACTCAACCCCAATTCTTCACCCTCTCAATTTCTTAGGGATGAAACTTTCATTAATGATTTTTTGCAAGTTTTCTGTTTCTTCCATATAATTTACTTCTGCACTTATCTTTTCTTCTAATTCTATGCTCTCACTGTCTTGGTTCTGTTCTGTTAATACTTCTACTGTCTCTTGCTCAACATCGTTTACTTTATATTCACATTGCATCCCGAGGTGTCCCACTTTCTTACATTTATAACACTGGATTTCACATTTTCTTATACTGTGTCCTATCCCTCCACAAACTAAAACATTTCCTTTTTTTACAATTACTTATCAAATGATCCACTATCCCACAAAGAAAACATGTCTCTGGCTGACCACAGTATTTTACCATTCCTTTGTCCTCTTCTATATTTACAACACTTGGGATATGCACAATGCTATAATTTTCAAATTTTAAAATAAAATTGCAGTCCCATGCACACATCCATAAACCTCTTTTATCATATACTTTTACAATATCTATTACATCTTTACATAAATTTAATAAATACTTTTAAAGTTATTTTTTTTTCAACCTCAGTTCTGAGCTGCATGTTAACTGACACAATAAGCAGAATTATATGTGGCCATTATTTGTCATTCAACTGATCACATTCAGACATGTGAAGTGTACACAAAATAAAATGTCTAACTCATAGGCATGTGGGTGCTGCAGCAATGTCTGACAGCAATGAATTGGACATACATTGCTTAGGTCACTATTAACTTAATTATGCATACATTTGATCATAATCATAGATCTAATGAGTACACAGTCAAAGCATCTGGTGCGTGTGTTTACATGAGCGCACGTGATTATGCATACACAGGACTGTTGCAACAGTTTGCACTGTAGGATCTAAGAAACAAGCTGAAATGAAATACTGTGGCAATTATTTATGCATATAATTATTTATTCATTCACTCACTTGATCATAATCAGACAGCTGGTGTTTGCACAATAAATAACATGACTTTAATGTTGCTGCACTTGGTGGGCAAGGAGGGAGTCTGCAGGTGAAAGTGACTGATCTCTGCTACCAACTTATCACAGTTAAACGGCCACTGATCTGGCTTAGTAGGGTTAATGTGCATGAGTAAAACAAGTTGAAATACATTACTGGGATTATTATCTTGCATTCATAATCTGTTAATAGATGCATTACAAATTACTGTGGAATCAACTGGCTCCACAGCATAGAGGAATGGAGCCCTCGCTATATCCCAGGTGATCTCAGTTTAATTTGCAGCCCCTGGGGGTGGGAGGAGTTGGGTGGAGAGAAGGGAGGGGTGAAGGGACAGAGCTTATCTGCCTCTCTCAGTGAGGAGAGGGTGCACATGTAGAGACACCATTGGCCCTGTTGCAGACTGGGAGAACTGCCTGTTGCGCATTATGGCAAGGCATGGGGTTGCGTGCTGGGGATGCCCTCATGAAAGGGAAGGGGTCATACAACATGGTCAACTCACTGCAAAACCACCTGTGGTAGTTTTACTCAAACATGGGCAGAGTTGTAGGACCAAAACATGGAAAAAAAGCGCAAACCTTCTCCAATGTCTGCCTAATATGCCCCTTTTCAGTCATCAATCATTACAGTGATGGGAAACAAATAGGCAAATCAGCCAAGTGAAGGATAGATGATCAACAGGCAGTGGAGGCAAAAACAGAAAAAATGTGGAGTCTCAATAATGACCAGAAATTACACAAGACCTATGGACATAAATCCCAGAACATAACTCCTGCAATGGGTTTTGTGGTATTATACTGGACCCTATTCAACCATCGCATATGTTTGAAATAACTCTCTTTCTCAAACTCTGATGTGTTCAGAACAGAAACTGTTGCTAGAAGATTTAGCATGTGCAGTAGTGTATGACAAGTTATTTATGCAAAACTAACCATGCTCAAAGATGACCCTGCCATAATATAATCCTGCCCCATTCCAGTTAGCACCACCCATTCATGTGCTTAATACATGCATACACCATTCAGTCATGGCTGGTGTATTCAGAGCTCCTCTTTGCTCTTAATACACCAGCCACCACTTGTGTCATATCGCATTACACCCTCTTCAATCAAGTCAGGAGTCGCAAACCACTAGCTCCAGGGCCAGATATGGTCCATGATCATGTAATATGTGGCCCTCATATGTATGTGCACGTACGCGTGTGTGTGTGTGTGTGTGTGTGTGTGTGTGTGTGTGTGTGTGTGTGTGTGTGTGTGTGTGTGTGTGTGTGTGTGTTAATCAGTGAAAAACTGTCTGGGTTCTCTGAGTGTGTCATCAGCGGAGTGGTCCAATCTGTGGTACTGCTGATGTTCACTCCATACACCCAAAATGCAGATATGAAATAGGAACAAGGTTGGCTGGTCATTCTACAGCCAGATTAAAACTAAAAATCCTTTAAGTGAAAGAAGGCTGGCTGGTCAGTAAGTAGGCAGACATGGGACACTAAATAAATCAAGAAAGAAGATACATGTGCCACAGCAGTAATTAAAGAAGAATTCACGTAGCTAGAGTGACAATTCTGAGTGCTCGGTCATCGGTATCAAAATTGCTAATGCAACTTTTGGCAAACTGCTGTGTTAAGCTACTGTTGCAAGGGGAGAGGGAGTTCCCCTGAATCCCCTATGTGGGAGGACACCACCACACCCTCGAAACTTATATGTGCCTGTTGCAAGGTTACACAACAGTAGAAAAAAAAGAAAACTCCACTATCAGTGAAACTTGTTTGGATTTTTTTCCCCCAATGGATCAGCAACTGTTTACATGGCTGTCAATCTTCTGACACCTTCCAGTAATCAACAGATACATTTATATATGCAGAATGACAACTGCATTGTGATTCTTGGCATATCCTTCATTATGTGCAGTTGTGAAAAAAGGCTTGCATGTCGTCACATTAAGTTTTTTCCATCAGTGTCTTTGGACCAGTGTACCTGCTCAGTTAAGAAATGTATAAATAAACAAAGAAAAAAAAAACATCAGTGTACTATGTAGACTGAAGCAAGGATCATTCATGGCACTGGTACAAATGAAAAACAGCAAATGTATTAACATGCAGCCTGCAACTCAGCTTACTAAATGCAACCAAAATGTAAATATACAAAACATGTCCAGTGATGGTAGAGGACAGATAGCAACACTTAAAATTTCAAAGAGCTGACTATACAGCAAACATGCATCTTCATGCAAGTGATGTTGGAATACTAAACAACTGGGTTCAAAGACAGTCAGAAAAATCCCTTTGTCTTTTGGATTGCATAAACTTATCTGTGAGACTCCACGTCCCATTTCTGTTTTAAAGCCCGCACTTATGCTGTAGCATTAATGGCACTAAAACAGCATTGTGGCAATCAGGACGCTGTCATACACAAAACAGCATGATTATCCTGCTGGGGATTGATCCTTTACTATCCAACACATGCACCTGAACATTATGAAACCTGTGGGTCCTATGGGACAACTGTGGTTTAGTGCATCTTAACTACCACCACCACTATGAATCCTTAGAAGCAAAACAACCTGTGTGGACACTGTGCATTACAGCAAGGTCTACTGCATGTCCTGTAGAACCAGCCAACATTCAGTGTGACTTCTGTGCATCTCTGCAACAACCAATGATGTCTCTTTGGGTCAAGCAATCTTTTACTGTGGGTTCTGCAGATGCACAAATCAAACACTGTGGAATACATGAATTCATGAAACAACAACTGATGTCTCTGTGGATCCAGACAGCAAATACTTTGAGGATCTAACAATCAATTCAACAAAAACTGTGAAGTCTGTAAAGCCACACACTACACTGTGGATTATGTGAATCCATTCAGCAATCACTGACAACTATGAGGATGTAAACCTGTGGATCAAGTCAACAAACAATAGCAACAATTATACCAGTCAACATTCTGAGTGCTTTCTGGGGATCCAGTCAGACAAATGCTCAGTTCAAAGCAGTCCACTACAAGTTCCTATCTCCATATTGTGATCCATGGCTTTAATCAGGATCCTGTATCTTTAAAATTATTAGCTTAATCCTAAACAGAACTGAATGTAGAGCAGTAGGCTCCACAAAATGATAACATTAAACAGTATGCTACTTACATATAAGATTTACTTGTTCTCTGCAGCTACAACATTTCCTGTACGGTTAATAAACTAAATAAAATCAGAAAACTGACATTTGGCTGTACATGACAGCAGCACATAAAATAATAAAAACGTAGGCTGACAATACTGATAGATTATCTTTATTACTGATACAGATGGAAGCTGTATATGGGCTCTAATCCAGGATGCTATTGTTTATTGTTAAGCAAGCCTCTAGTTTAATAGCCTAACATGGGAGCTTTGCATCAAGATGAAGGCAATGGCAAACACAACTCAGTACAGAGAAGAAGAAAGCAAACTAGTACAAGTGTACCTCACAGAATATTTAAAGCTATATAGTCCTAACAAGTTTAACCCTTCTACCCTGAGTTTGATTCCTTTGGCCACCAAATGCACATTATGCATTTCAGCAAATCATTTCAACCAAACCACTGTATCTCTGCTCACCATGTTTAAGAGGCATTTGTATTTCATGATCTCTTTTGCTTAATTAATAAATTCTTCTTAGCTGCAAGTTTCATACTCCTGGCAAACCCATCACTGATGCTGTAATGAAGGCAGAAACACTAGGCTTTTACTAAAATGCACTGCACATACTACACTCAGTGGCGTTGTAGACACCTACTCCTGTAATAAGTAAGGGATGCTAACTAGCATCTGCAGAAACTGTCGTAGTGATATTAGCAAGAGATGGCTTAGCAGAGTGGGAATTACTGTGATCAAGCGAAGACAGGCTCATGGCTGGAAGCGCAAATTATTGCAAACAGCAAAAACAAAACTTTTCACCTTACCTGTCTTCACTTATCTCTTGCGTCTGAACTGGTGCTGTAAACTGCTGACCAAAGGAGTCCTGCAATAAAGATCAGACACTGCTTTAATCTGAACATTAAAAATAATTTTAAAACTGAAAAATGAAGAAAATGTCAGAGAGCTTGTTAAACTGATATTTATGCTTCTTTTTCAAGGCATACTGAAAACATGTTTTAATTTCTAAACATGTCAAGTTCAAAGCAAATAAAGTAAATTATAGGATTCAGATATTATTAACCTCAAAATATGATCCCATTCTTCAGTACATCATGAGGAACAATTATAGCCTCAATAGGAGGAACATGGGTACAACAGAAAATGTACCTTTATGATGTCCTTCCATTCATTGTTGCAGTATTCTTTACATCTAGGATGTATAGGGCAGTCTGAGGTCTGGTCAGTATTCCAAAGCCTTATGTTGCTTTAAGGTATGCCATACATCACACATATGCTCCTTGCATAGCTAGTGTAGGGCATAAATGTGACATCCAGGCATACCATCCTCAGAACTTTTTTGCCACCAGTCCGAATGCCATCTCTCGATTGTTGGTGAATGCGTATGTTGCTGTTGCGGATAAGTGTCCCATTGGGGTTTCTTTTTTCTTGTCTTTTGGTTGCTTCTGGGATTTCATGTCATCCAAGAAGGGTAAATGCCAGTGTGGGTGACCGATTCCCCAAAAAGACTGCTACGAACAGTGATTGTTTTGCCTGGGTGCTTCTCACGGCCATATGTCCTGTTCCATCTGTCAGGCTTTTGTACTAAAAACTCTTTGTAGTGGGCTTTCTTCCTTAGCACTGTATATGGAGAATGTGTGAGATAAGCTTCTCACTAAAGATACTATGGAAGGAATTTCCCGCCCCAAGGGTCAGCAGTCAGGGAAGAAGTAGGCTAAGAAGCTTGGGCCGGAATCTCCTGCTGTTCACCCCTGCAAGATGTTTCTCCAGAAGTAAGTGAATGCCCAGAGGTTCACCCGGCTTTATTGTCAGATTCCTCTGCTGCAACTGGGTTGATGGCTGACAGGGATCCGGCTTTGAGACGTCCATTTTGGACATTCAGGAGGAACCCCGGTTGATTTCCGAATGGCCTAGGGATGTTCCTTAGATTTTAGTCAAGGAAGAAGTCCCTACTATTGTTACTGAATGCTGTCCTAGGTCAGAGCATTCCAAGTTTTACAAGGCAGATGTCTCTTTAAAGAAAAGAGAAACTAAACATGTTTCTCCTGACCCAGAGATCAACACAGTGAGTGGCAGGCTTTCACTCAGGTTTTGTTTAATTCTTTGATGGCCTTGAAACCTCCTCAAGGGGTTTCTGTTCCAGCTTCCCTTGGTTTTCTACTCCACTTGAAAGATCCAGGGAGCAGGATTCCTCTGAGAAGGGGGTGGACTCTGATGAGGAATGCCTTGCTTACTATTCTCAAATTCCTTCTCCTTTGGACTATGGGTTACAGGAAGAGGAGTCTACCAGTCCTGATACTCCCTTTGAAGACATTTCCTTTGTGGACACAATCTCCAGGATGATGGAATTTTTTAAATGAGATTGTGCTCAGGTCTCTGAAATCCATAAGAGGTATTATGAGTTGCTGGAGATGGAATTTCCAAAACCTTTTGCTATTCACTCTGCTTTGGCTGCTTTGTTGGATGCATTTTCGAATGTCTCTTACAGCTCCTGATTCTCAGTACCCTGCTCCCAAGAAACCTGGTATATTTTATAGGGTGCCTGAGGACTGTTAACTTTTTGTACCAGTGTCCTGCTGCTGACCCCTCAATGGCGTCTATAGCCTCTCATAAGCCCTCTCAATTGCTTTCTTTACCCAAGTTACTGCCTTCTGATAAAGATAGCAGAACCATGAAAGGCTAGGTAAGAAGGTTTACACCTTGGCTACCCTGGCTTTTAGGGCTATTAATTATCAAACCCATATGCATAGGTATGTGTTGGGTCCCTTTTCTCAGGCTTGTCAGGTTATCTCAGCTTTTCCAGACTCTGAGGGTAAAACTTCTGCTTTTTCCCTGTCAGGGCCTTCATCACAGCTGCTTTGTCATTTCATCAAGTGTGGTTATGATGCATCAGATGCCTCGTCTAGGGCTGTTGCTTTTGAGTCAGTAACGAGGAGGTATTCTTGGCTTCAACCACTGCCTGATGATGTCAAGGCTAAGCTGGTGGATGCCCTTCTTGACAATAAACACTTGTTTGGGGAGGATGCAGCTGCTAATTTGTTTAAGTCCCTTCAGGATACAGGGAAGGATTTACAGCAACTCAAACATGTTTGTCTCTCCTGTTCCTAAATTTCAGAGAAACTACCCCAATAAGTCAGCCCTTTTTTGCGGCAATCTTGCCCTCCTCCTAAGGGTAAAAAGTGTGGCAAGCAGGCTCCTCCTGCTAAGGCTACTCAGACTTCAGGGACACAGAACTCTTCCTTTCCAGATAAACCAGGTGCTATCTAACTTATCTGTTTCTTCTTAGCCACATTCCTCTTTCTCTTCACCTCTCCATCTCTTCCTGTTTGGCTTCAGATTATTCAGGATTCTTGGGTTCTGTCCATTATTCACCAGGGGTATTTCATGGTGTAGAAATCCCTTCCCCCTTTTGTGGGCATTCCACAGTCCCCTCTGGAGCAACTCCCCCTTTTTCCCCAGAGGTGCTTTGAGACCTTTTGTCTCAGGGTACTATTCAAGAGGTGCCTGTGTCCCAAAGGAGGAGGGGGTTTGACTCCAGGATGTTTCTAGTACACAGAAAAGAGGGTACTTGAAGGCCTATTCCAGTCCTCTCTCATCTAAATACTTTTCTGAAGGTGCCCACTTTTCGAATGTTGTCCATTCAGACTCTGTTCCCTCTTGCTTCTAAAGGCTTACATGGTGTCTCTGGATCTCAAGGATATCCATCTCCATATTCCAATCCATCCCATTTCAGGACGTTTTTGCATTTTTCTGTTGCTTCCTGACATTTTCAGTTCTCATCTTTGCCCCTTCTACTGCCCCAAGGATATTCAGCAAATTACTTGCTCCTGTGATTATTTTTTGCAGGCTTCAGAGGATCCAAATATTTCCTTACTTGGACAACCTGCTGATTTCCAGGTATCCTCTCCAGAGATCCTGTTGCCAAATCTCCGTTTTTTGCAACCTCTCTTCTTCAGAGCTTGGGGTTAACTTCAAAAAGTCTTCCCTGACTCCTTCTGAGGACCATGTTTTTCAAAGTTGCAGGATTCAGACAGTGCTTATGCTGGCATCCCTGCCTCCTCCCAATACCTTAACTCTCATTTCCTTGTTTCAAACTCTTTTTCCTCTGTCTTCCATTACAGCCAGGGAGCTTCGGAGAGCTCTGGATTTCATGTCATCCACCATCCCTATTCTCCCTTTGGCCAAAATTCACATGAGAAAGTTTCAGTGGTTCCAGAAGTCAGTTTGGCTTCAACATGCACATCCTCTAGAGTTTGTTGTTCCTCTTCTTCCTTATCTCAAGAAGGAACTTCTGTGGTGGATACAGCAGTTGTCTATAAACCCAGGGCTCTCATTCCACCCCCCTCTTCCCACTCAGGAGCTGTTTACAGATGCTTCAGACATGACATGGGGAGCAACTTTTGGCTCCCTAAAAGTGCAGGAGGTGTGGTTACCTCTTCAACATTAGAAACATCATTGTCAAAGAGATGAGAGCCCTTCTGCTGGCTCTTCAGGCTTTTCATCCTCTTTTCTCCCCAGGACCTCTCAAGGTATCTACAGACAATACCATAGTGATGTGATATATAAACAAACCTGGGGGAACAAGATCTTAACTTCTTTGCCAGTTGGCACTCTTGGTAATGGATCTTGCTGTCCAGGATCAAGCGACTCTTCAGGCAGTTTACATTTCCTCAGTGCAAAACATTAGGACAGACACTCTGAGCAGGTCCTTAACTCAATCCCACTAATGGATGCTTCGCAAGGATGTGTTTCTGGACATTGTCCACCAGTAGGGTACTCCTCAAGTAGATCTATTTGCCTCGTCTCTGAACAGACAACTTCCTGTATTTTGTCCCAGGTTCTCTGGTATGGAAGGTGGATTCCCTCTCTTTCTCTTGGAAGGGCATGGTTATTTATGCATTCCCTCCTCATGCTCTCATTCCAGAAGTCCTGTTTAAAATTCAACAGGACATTCCCAAAATTTTGTTGGCGACTCCCTTTTGGCCAAGACAGCATTGGTTCCCTCTTCCTCTGAATTTAGCCACGGGCAATCATCATAAGTTACATCACTAGGTGGACCTACTCACACAAAACAGGGGATCTCTCACCCATCCTCATTTACCTACTCCAACTGACACTGTGTGATAGGATTTTGATTCCACATAGACACCTTTTTTCTGAGGATATACTGAGAGTCTTGCAGGAGACCAGGAATCCCACTAATAGGAAATCCTACTTATCCAAATGGAAGAGGGTGTCTCTCGTAACGTGGATCTACTTTCTGTGGATGTTCCTTAGGTTGCGTATCATCTGTGTGAATTGCTCAATGCTGGGTTGGCTAATTCTTCTGTCAAGGCTCACTTTTCAGCTATCTCTGCTTGTCTGCCTTTCTTTAGCTTCTAGATATGAAGCTAAACAATTTCTTAAAGGCATCCTTAATATTAGGCCTCCCAGAAAGCCTGCGCCTCCTCCATGGGATCTTAATTTTGTTTTGGAGAAGTTGACTCGGGTCGGGCTCCTTTTGTACCTTCTGCTTCAGCCTCCTTGCAACATTGCTCTTGGAAGACTGTTTTTTGTTGACTCTTACTTCTGCCAGACAGATGTCTGAGCTTCAAGCCTTTATAGCTTGTCCTCCTTTATTGGTGTTTATGCACAAGGCGGTTAATGAGTTGTCACAATCAGCCTATTCATTTGCCTACTTTATTCCCCCTCTCCGCAATCTGCCAGTGAGAGAGGGTGATGCATAATTTGGATGTGCACAGGCAACTCAGTTTTTATTTGGATAAGACTAAGACTACTAGAAATCTGATCAGCTCTTTGTTGCCTTCCATCCTAGGTCCTTAGGATTAGCTATGTCCAAGCAGTCTATTTCTTCTTGGATCTCTAAAGCTACTTGCTTTTGTTATTCCTTTCATGGTAAGAGCCTTCCTTGTGCTGTTGAGACTCTTTTTACTAGAGCTGTGGCTTCTTCTGGTGCTTTTGGGTTTGGATACTAACTCTATTCTTGAGGCAGCTACCTGGACTTCTGTGCATGCATTACCATGCACTAAAATGGAATCTCCAGAGCTAGAACTGGTTTTGCTGGGGCCATCCTTCATAGCTTCTTAGAGGGCTCTGCTGGTCCTTCCTCTTCCCAAGTTTCTTCTTGGGCTTTAGCACTCTCCCAGATGTACAGAACACTGCAATAGTGAATGGAAAGAGATCATACAGTTGTGTAAAATCTTACCATAACAACAGATGATCCTTTCCTTCACTGTTGCAGTACTTACTCCCTCCCTCGTCCCCCTGGTCCATTTCTCTTCTGAATGTACTGGTTACCTCTGGTTATCCTTTGGCGGGCATTCTGCTGGGGCTTTCAGTTCTGAGGATGGTAGGTCCGGACATTACCTTTATGCCCTATGTTACACAAGGAGCATACATGTGATGTACAACATATCTTAAAGTAACCCAAGGCTTTGGTATACTGTCCGGACGTCGGGCTGCTCTAAGCAGGGAATCCCAGATGTAAAGAATATTGCAACAGTGGAGAGAAGGACATCTACTTGGTAAGATTTTACACAACTGTACTTTCTCCACATTTCTCTTATATCTGCATACAAACCTGAGCGTTCAGGCAATCCCTGTTACTAATGTCATCATCTCTAGAGTCTGGACACCACTGTAGTCTCTGGTTTTCTTACAGTTAATACATTTCTCAGCCCCTGCCTATACCACAAGGTCACAGATCTGTCTCTCTCTACAAGTGTTACCACAACGGGTCTTGTAAATGTTTCTTTATGACAGACCCTTTTGAAGCCTAACAGCAACATTAGCCTACCATTAGTGTTAAATTATAGAAAAATTTGTAATAGGGGTTACCTGAATACAAATGTTTTGCTTTTCAAAATGCAAACAGATCAGACACATACAGTAACAAAAATATATTACTCTGCATAAACAGCTTCAGGTCTCTTGAAAAGACAAACACTTTACTTAAAACTTAACATTCTTGGTTACTACTGCACTGCTTTTCCAAATGTCCTGAATGCATACAGCTCTTGAATGCAAGCTAAATTCCTATAAAGAAAAGAAGTGTGAAATACTACAAACTAGTTCATAGGTGTGTACTAGGCTAATGGCCCTGGAGCCCTTACAAGCCTAGCCCATAGGATTACCCAGGCAACGTGCCACCCGACCTTAGTTTCCAATGCTTCTGTCGAGTAGAGTCAATGGAGTGATCCCCGGGGTAAATTTTCTATTTCCCATCCACTCATCAAGATTTCTCTTGAAGAGGGCCAGTGAGGTGCTCTGTTTGACATGTATGGGAAGTCTGTTCCATAGCATGGGCAGTCTCTGGGTTATAACCTGTCCCTCCAGCATGTTCTGTTGATTGTGGTAATGAGGTTGAGGTCTCTGGAGCGTGTGGTGTGGCAGGATTGGGATTTCTTTAGATGTAGCATTTCTAACAGAGCTGGGTCAGACATGGCTTTATAAGTCAAGCAGAGATTGCCTCCAAGTAGGAAATATGAGACACAGAATAGTTGGGAGTTTTTTGAGTCTGTCCATATAGGACAAGTGTTTAAGGCCTAGGATCCTCTTTGTGAGGTACTTTTGCGGCCTCTCCAGTTGTTGCAGGTGTCTAGTGAGGTATATGCCAAATGGGGCATTGTACTTGATGACTGGCCTAATGAGGGAAGAGCAGAGGGAAACCATGACCTCTTTCTTCCTGGATGCAAAAACCTTAGTAATGAGATGTGCCACATAGGAGTTTCTGACCACAGTGGCAGTTGGTGGTCAAAAGAGAGGTTGCTGTCAACCAGTGTTCCCAGATCACTTATAACACCTTCTGTGTTCAGTGAACTACCACCGATGTGGTAGTTCATGGGAACTGGGTTTTTCCCAACGGGGATAACGACATTTTTTGGCATTGAGCTTAAGACCATGGTTCTGATACCAGTCGCTGGTCTCAGTGAGGGTTTTCTGTAGGATGTCAACATCACTTGGGGAGTTAATAATGGCTCCCAACTTCCAATCGTCTGCAAACTTTGAAATAAACAAACACTATGGTTTCAAACACAGCAATCCTTTAATGAAAAATGACAAGGTAAGCACTTTCACGGATCTTACCCAGCTTCTTCAGACCAACATAAAATATGCAACAAAGTATTTAAATGTATTTAAATGTAAAACAGCCAATGAAAATAAGGTGGTAATTAATTACTTTAGGTCTGCATAAATTACATGGATCCAAGGTACACTAGGCCAATGCTCACCTAAAAAAATGTCTATAAAATAACATATATAATCAAGTTAAAACATAGCCATACGACTTAGCAATGCTAAATGTTTTGGTTCGTCTTTCGGCTTTTTCCCGGTAAGGGGTCGCCGCAGCAGAAATTCTGTCCACTAATGACTGGCAGTAGATTTTTTATGAAACGTTGAGGTGTCAGCTCGACGCCCAACCTTCAACGAAGGCACGCCCATTTACGCAAGCATGTCTTTCGAAAAATAACATCTATAAAAAATGTCTGTATATATAAAAATATATACATATATGCAAATAAGAAATAAGCAGAAAATGCATAAAAAAATCATTGAATATCATAACTAAAAGAACTTAGCGATGTTTCAAAGCTCTAGCTTTGAGAAAAGGTTATAGACAGACCTTGCTATTTAATCCTGGGGGCTTGTCAGCTTGAAGCTGCAAAATCCATTTTTGTTCTAATGCTTCTGAGATCACCACCTCTAATACTAACATGCAAAAGTTCTAAAGCAAAGAACTTAAACTTATGGTTATAGGGCCTTCATTAGCTACATGTTTTGCCATTAGTCTCTTTGGCATTTCTAATATCTCTAAGATGTTCCAGGATC
Organism: Protopterus annectens; assembly: GCF_019279795.1. Lineage (NCBI taxonomy): Eukaryota > Metazoa > Chordata > Ceratodontiformes > Protopteridae > Protopterus > Protopterus annectens. The sequence goes on along the minus strand of NC_056728.1, from coordinate 1,795,089,126 downwards.
CTATCTTTGAAGGCTCTACTGGTCTTGCCTATGTAGTATGAAAAACAATGTACAGAAACAAAAGTACACCAAGTTCTTAGTGTGACAATCTGCATAAAAAATTGGTGTTAATCTTGAACCCAAGTTGTGGATGTAAAAGGTGACCCCCCACCATGTCAGCCTGAGTCCCTTCATGTTGGACTGGAATTCTGAGAAGCAGATACCAGACAGGAGAGGACCCAGGACCAATCCCTGTGGGACTCCAATCGTGACTGGTCGGCAGTCTGACTTGGAGTCAGCCACTTTCACACTGTGGGTTCTGTGAGCCAGTCTGCAACCCACTTAGTGATACCGGGGTTGATGCCTAGCTTAGTGAGTTTTTCTATGATTCCTGAGTGGGGAATGGCATCAAAGGCCTTGGCCGGATCAAGGTAGGCTGTATGAACCACCTTGCCTTCATCCACAGCTCTGGTGACTGAATCAATGAAAAACTTCCCAAGTTGAGTAGGCATGATCTACCATTCACAACACCAAACTGTGTGGGACCCAGAGTTTGGAGAGCCCGTATATCCTTGTTTATGTGTTCCACAGCTTTGCATATCAGACTGGTCAGGCTAATGGGGCAATAGTTCCCAGGGTCTGTAGTCGCTCCTCCTTTCTGGAGAGGGATGATTACAGCAGTGCACCATTTGGTAGGGACAAAGCCTGAGGTGAGGGTGTGACTGAACAGGGCACAATAGGCGAGATGCCAGTTCACTCTGTAGTTCATGCAGAACACAGCCAGGGATATTGTCACGTCCCATAGAAGCTGTATTCTTGGCCTTGGACAGTGCTGTTTTAACCTGTGCTGCAGTAATACTGGGTGCCTGGCAATCTACTGGTATTGTGATTGGTCCTTGGGGGGGGGGGGTGTTTGACACTGAATCTGTTGGCCTGTATATTGGCAATATCGGTTGGCTCGGTATAGGAGGTACCACTGTGCAGCAGTTCAGAGCAAATCTGGGTATTGCCATGGAGGTTCTTTCCATAACTATAGAATGCCTTGTGCTTGTCTTTACTATCTGCTGCAATTCTGTTTTCATAGCTAGCTTCAGAGGATTTGAAGAGGGATCTCAACTTTTTGTTGAGGCTGATAAGGGAATTTTTGTCCAGTCCTGGGACTTCACCTTATTCTGCATCAGTTTCCTACTTCTGTTGTAGTTTGTTTATGGCAGGGGACCACCAGATTGGCTTCCTTTTTTTGGAGGAGAGCGCCTTGGTACTATTGCGTATGGCGATATCCATGTATTTGTGTACGTGTTCGTACAGTGCATTGGTGTAGGATTTGGTGGTCATGCAACTATTCTTCATTTGCATGGGTGCTGTGAAGTTAGCCACCTCTGTTCTTAGGAGCCCAAAGTTACCTTTGGAGAAGTTTTTCATGGTGCTTAACTTTGCGTGGGGGGGGGGGGTTGGGGTGGGATGGATGTGGACTTGCAAGGTGATTGGTTTCAGTCGGATCTAACCAGGGAGGAGTTGATACTGGTGTAGAGCAACGGTCACCTATGTTAGTAATAACCAGGTCAAGGATGTTGCTACCTCTAGTGGGGGTAAGAATGACCTGGTCTAATGCATTGGAATTAATGAATTCCAGGAAACGTTGGGCAAGTGTATTGGTACACGAGTAGTTTTCCCAGTTAATGGAGAGGTAGCTGAAGTCTCCCAGTATGAGTATGTTAGGTTGGACCCCAATATTCTCCAGGGTGCTTAGGAACGTGGAGTGAGCATCTTGGGATATGGTTGGGGACCTATAGCAGGCTACAACCTGAATTGCTGTCTTATCCAATGTTAGCTGCATCTGAAGTATCTCTGATGCATTATGTTCCGCTACCAGTCTGGAGGTGTGTGCATCCTTTATGAATATGGAACCACCACCACCTTTGAAACTTCGGTACAGGATCTGGGGCCAAAAGGTGTGGAATGAGTTATAGCCTGGTAGTGCAGGGGTGCTTTCCGCTGCCTTGAATCGGGTCTCTGTTACAGCACAAATGTCGATGTTCCCCATTTTAAGGAGTGCTTTGAGCGAGTGCATTTTGAGATTTAGACTTCTAGCGTTGAGCAGCATGACCCTCAGACTGCACTTGTTTCTGGCACAGGGAGCATTTACTCGCTTCCTAGCATGCGAATCGACTTTTTTTTTTTTTTACAGAAAATAACAGTCCACTATTTCACACGGCTGTCTCAAAAAAACTTTTTTTTTAGGATCCAGTCATCTGTACTAGTTCATCACACCTCATCAAGATCCCTTATTCTTCCCTTTCACAAACAGTCTTCTCAGACAAAACTGGAAACAATGGCTTATCTAACAATGATAACCCTTGGGTGTGCACTACTTAAATTCCAAAACTAGCAGGCAATGGATTTTGGGCATTTTACAGGTATCATAAGGTTGAGCATAAAATTTACTGGTAAAAAAAATCCTCTTCTTTGAGGTAAGGTGAAAACAAGATACTCCACTAAGTAACCATACCAAAGGATTAATGACTCCTTAAGATTAAAATGATTAACACTACCTTAATTCAGGAAATATACTCATAACAGCATGCTTAATTCATCAGTGTGACTAATATAATCATTTAAAGCAGAAAGAAAATACAGTTCTTAATCATGTGGCGAAATACAAATGGCCCAAAAAAATTACAGCAAAGGTAAACAAGCCTGTTAAAATAAAGCACCCTATGTGTTACTTAATTTTCATTTGTTAACCAAGGTACAGCACTAATGCAAATAGACCATTATCAGGGTCACTATGGAAAAGACAACATAAGCACAAAAATATACTACAATATAAAAAATACAGTTGTGACAAAGATGAAATCTTAAATTCAAAGATCAGTATGCTCACGTGCTACATCTTATTTACAGTTGATATAGGAGAAAACGTTACTTGATGCTGTCTCATTAATGGCTTCTGCTACTATGCAAGTCATCCAAGACCAGTATTAGAGCAGCACTCTTAAATATGATGTCTACACTTTATACAGCAGGTAAGATGGGAGGGAGAGAGTAAAAGAAGGAAAAGGAGAAAGAGTAGAGATGTAGTAGGCAGATGATGAAAAGGATACAATAATTAAAACATAAGACTTTAAAAGAAAATGCAATACCTTGTCTTCATGGACAGATATTCAAGTCAGAACAGAAAATAACTGAAGGTTAAAGATTAAACAGTCTTGCTGCAGGAAAATAAAGTTATATACCTTCCATAATACTACATATGCATGATCGTAGTTCATTTTCTTCAGTTCCACTAGGACTAAGACCACAGATCTTAGCTCAGCAAGTCAAACATTTCCTAGTTCAAACTCCTCCTCCTCCTCCTTACCCAAAATGCTCCAAACTCCTCACTCTCTCCCAAAATACGCACTTCAGTCCTCAAAAGTGAAGCAAAAAGAAAAAAAATTACACACACACAGTCTGCACCTCTACGATGTCCCATTACCCCACAAATGCTTCAAGTCAGGGGAAGAAGGGTGGGAGTACTAAAGATCATCGACCACGACTTTACAGTAACTGCATATCTGCAAGTACATTACTTCTACAGTACATTTGACATGATCTGGTCCATCATCTTTGATATTATTAGGGCAGAGTCCCAAGCTCCTGGCATCAAGAAAGCATGCCTATACAACTGTGGTCCTGAAGGAAGACAAGAACTTGAGGTAACTGCTAGCTTGGAATGTCTTCCAAAAGGGTTCAGAGAAGCCCTGTTAACAGGCACATAGATCATCAAACAATGTGTTTTTGAAAAATGCGTGTGTTGTAGCCACTACCCCAGTTGAATATCCTACAAGTATAAGGGGCAAAACCTTGTAGTAATTTGTAAAACTAAATTTAATACACTCTGAAAGGCAGCTGGAAAGAGTGACTTTAAAGATGGAGTACAATTTATCTGTTCTAACTGATTTTTGTCCTGTTCACACACAATTTTAATTACCTATGTACATCTATAAAATGTAATGAATACAACCTTCTACTGGAGCAGCTTGGAAAAATACAGGCAGACTGACTAATTCAAATGTGACTTGGTGTCTATTTTAAGAGATAAAAGTAGGGTTTGTCTGCAAGACTACTCTAGCCTTATGAAAGCCAAAGGTAACTGCCACAAGAAAATGAGTTTTCCAAAATGCATATGTTAAAAGATAGCCTCAGAAGTTGGTTCAGAGAGAGACACCATTAACTTTTCAAATATAAAATACAAAATTCAAGGTAGGTACTTGGGGTCTATGTTAAATCAGCAAACGCAGATTTATTGACCCTCTTTAAGCAAAAGCTTAAAATCCTGAACACTCTGAATGCAATTTTTTTTGCCCAGGGAAAAAAACGGCAGTGTTCAGGATTTTCAGCTTTCGCTTAGAGAGGGTCGATAAATTGGAGTTCATTTTTTTAAATGTTCGCTGATTTAAAGAAGACCAGGCACTTGAACACTTAAGGAGGTAGGGGGTCTGATCTGGAACAAAGGCTTCAGAAAGGCCTTGCAAACCTTGAGAAAGTGAGGAGTTGTGGACTTCCTGACAAAAAAAAAAAAATCAAACTTAGCAGAGAAATGAACCTTGCTAAAGCAGCAGTAAAGAACTATCTTAAAAATTAGGAAAGGAAGTATAACATGGTTCGAACAGATGCTGAAAAGGTATCCAAATCCGTTGAAGGCAGCTCAACTGAAGAAACATATCCATTTACTCCTGCACATTTTTTGTATTAGGTCTCCAGGTAGAAGTAAGAATTTGGATAACACTAGAGATTATAAATTTCCAATATGGCTGCAACTGATCAACAACTCGATTTCATCTCTCCCAGTGTAAAAAACGAAACTGACAGGCAGTGATACTGTCAGCTTGAATAAAATTCATGCACTGGCTAATAAGTGCAATGCCCAAATGCCAGTAAAGAAGAAATGTAGAGAACCTGAAAGGAAATTAACCAGAAAAGGTGAAGAGAAAACACTGGCTAGGAAGAATCCTGCAGCTATTCAGTAAAAAGCAGTTCAAGCTTCAGCTTTAGTACAAGATATGTTTTCCAGTAATTTAAAAGAAAACAAATCAAATGACCACAGAAGTGATTAAAATAAATGAAACACTATGATTATATCAACTTACATAATAAAAGTCTGGAAAACACAGAAGCTTTAACTAGCTATTCACATAAAATTGGATGATGAAATGAAGAAAAGGCTTGGCTGAGTAAGAAAACTCTCAAGAAAAGCGGTTTAAAAATGGTACTTAGGAGAAAGTGAGAGCAGAGAAAACCTAACTTTTTCTGCTGTACCAGAGAAACCGGAAGGAAACAGAATGTATGACATTTATTAAAGCACAAATAAAAAACTGGACTGGTATGCCCAGCAGAATTTTGTTTTCAACTGAAAGGGCATACTGAGTTATGCTCCAAACCTGGCAATGAGACAGCATCCACGACCTGCATTAGTAAAGAAGCAATTAAACCAGCAGAAAGACTTGATCCTAACAAAACTGTGGCAGATGTAAAAAGTATTAAAAATTTGAGACAGCAGAGCTTTTGTAGAAAATGATTATGCACAGTACACCAGGAAGAAGGGAAGCAAATTTATTCCAGAAATCAAAAGATGTTGAGAGACAAATGTGAGACTCAAGCCAAGTTATTTAGCTGTCTTCAGAATACTATTTTTTATGCAAAACAGGAAGTGAAATGGAAGCCAACAAACAGAGGGGGGGGGGTCTGCGTTTCTTTCTACTGGCACCAATGCTCAGAGACTTTAGCAATTAAATCATTACAAAGTTTAAAAAATGCTTGTGAGACAGGAAAAAGCACAGGAGCTGATTAAAAGAATAAGGAGTACCTTGGACTTGAAGCAGAGTCTGGCATTGGGAGATGGAGATGAACAAGAAGATGACCAGTAACACTGAAATTAGTGAGCAAATGGCAAACTATAAAGCATCGATCACATTGACATATGGCTTTGCAAGAAGTGGATGAGGAAGATTGGACTTTTAACTTCGTTAACCTTAAGGGTGGATTGTAAAGCATATACCACACTATGTCAATGTTTGGAAAGACATTAAAGGGAAAAGTAAGTAAAATAAATTTTGTTCTTAGTATTTCCTTAAACTGCAGGTTATATATAGCAAAGCAGTTTTGTGTAGCATACAGTTAGGATTATGTTAAATGTGGTGAAGAATCACTTCAGTGACTGATGCATGTGTTTAAAGTTATTAAAGTACTTTTTAGTTGCAAGAAATATAAACTTTACAGTACACCAAGAAGGAAGGCTAGAAAAAAACAAGTTTAATGTTAATATGCAGTGACCTTGTGCTGCTGGGGTAGGGTGCAAAAGTCCACTGATTATAGTACATGTAAAATCAAGATATTTTCTCTTATTTTTTATAAGAGGGGATGTTCTAGATTAACGCTCTTGGCTTAAGCCAAGTGTTTTTTTTAGTTTTTCAAGCATGTGCTCATAAAAAGACAAAACAATGAAAACCATGAAAAATGCCAAGCTTCTTACACCTGCAAAGATACAGGCTTCTTTTTTTTCCATTAGAAAAGGTTCAGTGGGAGCCAAGAAGTCTGCTGCCAAAACAGCTGTACATTCTTTTTCTGAGTGAAATTTAGAAAGATTGACTGCTAACTACATTTATATGGAAATGATCTATCTGCAAGTGCAAGCAATTAATCTTGAGATTTCTGGGCATTCTTTGCTAAGGGAAAAGCAATACTTAAAGATACAATGGCAAGCAGTTCATTAAAAATAAAGTGTGAAATTATGAGAAGAGAGTAACAGATAGCTGCATCTTTAGCAGTCTTAGTTTAATGCATTTAATTAGAACATTGTACAATTTAGTTTTATTTAAAGACAGACAGTGCACTTTTTTGTAGGGCTAAAAGTTAATGTTTTCTAAAAGCATACAAGCTTTTTTACAGAAGGAAGGGGAACAGCGAGTAGAAAAAGAACAGACAGAAGAATCAGTGTAAGTGAGAACACAGGCTGTAGCATGCACTTTAGCATGGGTAACATTAATTTATGTTTGGTAATGCCTGTGGCTGTAGCTTTCGATTTGGGACAGCTATTCCTACCTGGAGTGTTAGACTTCATTTTTTTCAAGATGTATATAGTTTTTTGTGTTTGTTATAAGATACAGAGGATGGGGAGTTTTGAAAATGTATTTATCTTTTTTTAGGGTTTTCATTAAAATAAAAAAGTCTTCAAAAATTTGACAGGTTTGAATGGAGATAAGAAGAAACAAATGAATAACAGATGCAACTGCTAAACAGTGTGTGTATGTAAAATGAAAGCTGGAAATGCACATTCAAAACTGACTGGAACAACAGATGGGAACATCCTAACAGCTATGCTATCCATATTGCACTAGAATGTATATGGCCTTACAGGTACACACAAAAAGGAAATAATATTCAATTATATTAAAAAATACAGAGTACAAACATCAATGCTGCAGGAGATACATTTGGAAAGGAATAAGCATCTGAATTTGATAAGGAAAGACTTCAGGATGGATGAATGGATCAGGGTCAAAGGAAAAGGATAGTACTTAAAACTATTACAGGAGCCCCAATACTGACACAAGAGGAAAAAAATACTAATAGCAGATTTGTGGTAGAAAGGGGCTACCAACAAGGGAGGAGGATTACACTGGCATGTATTTATACTCCACCTAAAACTGCCTTTATGGAGATTAAAAAACTTTTGGAGAAATAATAAGCCATCAGCACGGCATATTACTTATAGGCTGGGACTGGAACTTGATTTGTAACAGTGAGGATGTATCGGGGACCTAAAAAGGAAAATATAACAAGGTAGATTTCTGAAAATATTTATGAAAATATTTGCTATGGAAGATGTGACTTTAGTAGTAGGAACTCAGAGAATGTATACATTATTCCCCAAGATACAATAACTAGGCTAGACAAAAATGAAAGTTGTGTACACACTATAAAGGCAGATCAATGCTGACTGTCTGGTTCAACACCTGTGGGTTATCTTGATCAGATGCCAGACATTCTCCAGACTTCAACTCACTGGGCTCTGTATCCACTACCCACAATCCCCCAACTCCTCAACAGACACCTCAGATCAAGCTTGCCCCAATTAAATATAGCTGTAAAATACATTTCTCCCATAAAGGAAGAAGACAAAGAACTCCAAGAATAAAGGAGAATATAATCTCCCCCAATTCATTCATCTTAGACAAGGAATCTCACCAAAATGACATGGCAGGAGGAGGGTAATGCTGAACCAGATGGAAAATAGACAACATGGATCTATTATTATGGTAAGTACATAAAACTTTCATATTAAATATTGTCTACTCCATCTGGCTTCAACCTGTTGGCTAGAGTCCCCAGTCACATAAAATTGTCTGGGAAGATCTAAGGAAACATAGTCAGCAACATGGTGAAGCAAAAGTTAGCCCCAGACCTGGAATTTATGTCCAGCTTGTAATAAGAAACAAAGGTGTGATGGCCCACCCAAGTAGCTGCTGCACAGATCCCTAGCAAGGAAGTTCTGGGGAAGAAAGCCATAGAAGTAGCCATAGCTCCAGTAAAGTTATCTTTATGTTTGCAATGCAGGCTCTTGCCTCTTAAGGCATAGACAAAGAAAACAGTGACAGCCACTTGGATAATGTCCCTTTTGACACAGGTCTGCCCAATATGGTTTTCAAAAAGGAAACAAAGAGCTGGCTGAATTTTCTAAAGGTTTTTGTCTTGTTCGGGTAAAATCTCAATTGTCTATGCACAACCCAGCAATGTTAACAAGTATTCACCCTTGTTCGACAAATTTGGGAAACAACACATGAAGGTGAACAGATCTATTCAAATTACTGTCAGAGACTACTTTGGGCATAAAAGAAGGATTGGTGTGGAGTGAAACCCCATCTCTGTGAAACAGGTAAAGAGGAGAATTAAGGTCTTGTAGTGCTAAAACTCTCCTAGCCAAAGTTACAGCCACCAGAAACAAAGTTTTCCAAGACAACTTTAAATCTGAAGTAGCAGGAGGTTCAAAATTAGAGCCTGCAAGGACTTGTTACACAAAAGAATAATCCCAGGCAGTAACAAGATCCTGAATGGGACAGCACAATAAAAATGCACCCTTGAGAAAACCCTTGGAAATTGTCAGCACAGCCAGGGAAACATTATCCCTACTGACATGAAAACTAAAACAACTTGACAAGAAAATCTTAGAACCAACTCTAACTGAATGGAAGAGGGATTAAACCCTTGAGATTCCACCCATACTGCAAAATGTTTCCATTTCCTGGAATACATCTTCCTAAAAGACTGCTTTTGGGATGAAAACAAAATAAACACAACACTATCAGACAGCTTGGGATTCCTGGCCATCAAGCGAACTGGAGAAACCATGTGGTTAGCTTGAGGGACTGCAGACTGGGAGGATCCAGACCCACTGGATTAAAACTGAGATCTGGAGTGGGATCCAGTACTCAAAGTTGGTATCAAAGAAGAGGCCACATAAAGGAGACCACCACCTGACAAGGCCAGAATGGGGCTATGGGGATCACTGTCTCTCTACAATGGGCTGACTTCTGGAAAAATTTGACTATCACAGGGACTAGGGTTAAGCGTACAGAGTCCCCGGACCAAGCATACAGAAGACCTGTCTCTGAGTGACTGCACCTGAAGAGGGACTAAGGCATAATTGCTGCTGCATTTGGTGTTGGAAGGGGAAGCAGAGAGATCACAACACAGACTTCCCCAACGCCAAAGATTCAAGAAGCCTATCTTGGATTCAGAGACCACTCACAAGGAAGAATGTCCCTGTTCAAGCCATCGGGCAGAATGTTGGACCTCCCCAGGATGTGCGTTGCAACCAGAAACAGTTAAGATTAGATCACCCACTGCCATACCCTCATGGCCTCCCAACCAAGAGGATAAGAATGTGTTTCTTCTGCTTTTTGACATAAGACACATTATCTGTCTATATTAAAATCATACAGCTGGAGAGGACATCCTGAAAGGCCTGCAACGTAAGAACAGCTTTCATCTCCAGAACACTGATGTGAATGTTGGCCTCTACAGAAGACCAGGACCCTTGAACTATTCTCACTCTGAAATGTCCCCATACACATGAAGGCAGGCATTTGTGGTAGTCACGGCCACAAGAAGGGAAAGAATGAATTGTCTCCCGTTGGTCAATAACGGAGGCTGTAACCACCATCAAATATGATCATTACACAACTTTGTCAATCTTACTAGAAAGTCAACAAGATGGGTCAAGTATGACCACTGCACTGCAAGAGTCCATTGCAGAGGCCTTATGTGGTACCTCCTTAAAGGGACCAAACCTCTTTAAGCTGCCATGTGTTCTAGGAGTTAAGATTGCATGAGTGGGAGCCTTTGTGAAGGCAAGCACAGATACTGCCTGGGATTAAAGCCTGATCACTGTGGAACTTGGGAGCTTAGCAATTTGACTGATGATAGCAATCTATGAATTATAACGTCTGAAAAGGTTGTAGGCTCATCTTTACACAAGTGACCATAATCCCTAATTGGTCACAAAACTGGAGTAAGGTATCTCTGGCCATGATAATTGATGCTTTCATGGGGACAGTGAGGGGCCAACTGTCCAGCTAAGTAAAGACCTGAAAACCCTGCAGCTGGAGTCAGGCTGCAACCACTACCATGCACTTGGTGAATACCCAGTGGGTGGGGGTGAGGCCAAATGACAGGTATCTGAATTGTTAATGATTGGCCCCCAGCTAGAAGTGCAGAAACCTCCTGAAGTGCCTATCTTCATATTATGGTAGGAGTTCTTGAGGTCTATCCAGCATATTCAATCATCTTCCTCAACAAAGGTTGAAGCGCCCTGTGCAACAGACCAAGTTCCAAATGGTCACATTGCAATGCATTCTATTTGCTTAAATCCAAAAAAAGCCTGAGGTCCTTGTTCTTCTTTGGTACCAAAAAGAACTTTGAGTAGACCCAAGATCCTTTTTGGTCTGGCAGGACCTCCTGGATGACTCGATTTGCCAGCAGCTTTTGAAACTCTAATGCTGCATACAGTCTCTCATGGGGTAAAATGTCTGGGAGATGTCTGTGATGGAACTTTGGAATGTCTAAAGAGAGAATGGTATAACCCCTGGATATGATTCACCACCCACGCATCCTCGGTGATGGCCTTCCAAGCTTTTGGGTGAAGAGCCAAGTGACCCTCAATTGCATCCGGAGTAGAAGAGTGAGGCAACTCTTCAAGACCACTGAAAGGACTGACCAGAGAAGGCTCCGCAGTGGCTCTGATGGAAAAAGTTTTATCTTAGAACTTATGCTGACTATACACGACACTGTACAAGTTAATGTTCAGCAAATTTTATAACAAGCACTGTATCTTTAAATGTTTAAAAGTTCATCCATGCAATGGATTATGTAATTGTACCACCTGACTGCTTCTAACTTTTTAAAAGTCTGTTTGGTTTTCTGCTGTTTCACCTGAAGAAGCATTTTTCTGAAAGCATTTTTTAGCTGGTCATTAAAGCATACTTTTTTTTTTACCAGACCACTCCCATTGCAACCCACTGTGTTTGCACATAGCTGTAGTTATTTCAGACATTTTGCGGACCACCCCACCCTGTGGCAGCACCTATTATGGTCTCCCCTCCCAGCCATGGAAGGAATCCTCAGAAGACCCAAACCACTCGCATCTTGGGAAGGTTGATGTGACTTCTCCTCTCGATTCCTCGAGAGGGTTTGCAGAGGGGTAGCAAAATGTATACCTATGGCAACAGCATTTTCCCTTCTTCTTTGCTCCTATTAAGTGGGTCTTAAACCTTAGACCCATACAAAGAAGAACCATTGAAAAGAGCATTAACAAAGGATGCCTTGAAGCAATCAGCAAAACTGGACAGGTGCCGCCAAATGTGGCATTACATGGCGAAGTCTGTGCCAGCTGCTTGGGATGCTCCACCAGCTGCATTCAAAATGAGCCTCATGGGAACAATGGCAATAGACAACAGGCTAGACAGCAGAGTCTCCAGTGTCTTCTGAATCTCAAGAAACTGGCGAGTCTTAACATTCCTCAGCACTTCATCCACAAGATCATGCTGAAGCCTAATCAAGTGGGATAAATAGTTTAGTGGCCTCACAGCAAATGTCGCTGAGGCATAAAAGATCACTTTCCTAGATGCTCCAAAGCCTAAGGCACTCTGTTCAGAGAACGGACCAAAGATTTCTCCTCATAAATTTCCTTTTTTGTGGTGGTTACTGTGACGCCCCAACACTGGCCCTGTCCAGTAATCAAGGAGCCTCAATCCTCAACACTAGCACCAGTGGGGTACGTACACTGGGAGGATGACAGGTGCACACATACAGTATTTCCAAATACAGTTCTCTGTCTAGTATAATTTACCTTAAGAGCACACAGAGACAAGTCAGTTTGGGGCTGATTTCTCCCTCTTTCTCCAGATCCCCAATAAGACTCCCCACAGGCACAGCTAGAGGGTTGAGATCTTAGCTGAGTGGCCAAGCCAAGACCTCCAGCACCCTCTCTGTCCAACCAGTGCTTCGTGTCCATGCCCAAGTAGCTGACACACACACATTGAGGTTTGATTTATACATACACACACACCCCTGGGAAAGGCTGGCACAGGTTTACTAGCTATGCCCCCTTCTGCCCACACTATAAAGTAGTTATCGCTGCCACCAGCCAAGTCCTTATCAGCTACTTTAAGGCCCTTAACAAAGGGCGTCCAATCTTACTGTGTAATGTTACCATCAATATAAATGGTAGTTTGACCAAGAGCAAAGCTATTAGGAGTGGCCCACAGTGTCGCCAAATAAGTATGCAAGTACAGTCAGAACTTATCATACAAATATCAGCCACAATAAAATGTTTAAATATATTTAATAATAACTAATAAAAGAACAAGAAAATACTCAGTATATAATCACAGTTGCATCAAAGTTCAAAATCACAGGAAATATTTAAAACATTTCAGGACAGTCTCAAATAAATAAATAAATAAAAAACATCTAAATTGAAATTTACTTTGATTATACTGCTCGCTAGACTTACTTGCAGAGCAAGCAAGACATATGGGGTGAGTGGGTCTTTTTGTCAGTTCAAAGACAAAATACAGAATACTCTCTCTCTGACACTTCCCAAATTAATATCCCAATTATTACTGTTGGGATACTTGCAGAAAGACAATTTCTTGCCATCTGACTTCAGTTCCCAGACTCAAAACAACCATTGATGCCAGCTTGTAGTATTTGGCATCTACCTGCAAAAATGCATAAACAAGGGCCCTTCTGAGATCCAAGGCAGATACTGAAAGTCATAAAACAATTCCAAGACAATACAAAAAACTTCTAGGTCTAGACATTATGTCTCCTGTTGCACTGAAACTGAAAGATAACATCTATGTTTATATCTCAGCCATAAAGTAATTCAATCTCAACTATTCTTCTGAAATTAACTTCTTGTGTTGCAGTTTCCATTGTTAAAATATACGCATCTAAACAGTTACAATAGTGTATATACTTTTCTGCACGGTTCTTTACAAAATATCTCTTCAGCACACGTCTGTACAATATGACATACAGTTCTAATACATCTGTAACACAAGCATCTTACATGAAGTGAAGCATGTTGACAATCACAAATGACAACCATTTACAAAATTCCAGACAGCTGTGCTGGCATGGCAGTATATCCCCCTTTTGCTACACATCTACATACATCATGTTAATATTCACAAATGACATATAATTATTTACAAAATTCCAGATAGTTGGGTGGGCAGTATCTCCTTTTGTGACAGCTTCCACCATGACTGCATCCACAGCTGGGCCCTAACTCCAATGAGGTTGATCCTTTGTAGGGAAAATAATTTTGTTAGGCCTCTTAGGAATAGGCTCCACTGTGTCGATGTCAATTCCTTCCAAACCCTCAGACACTAGATCTAGGTGTGCATCTGGAGGGGGAACCACCCAAGGCATGGATGGGCCCACACCGAAGCAGTCCAAAAATACTTACTCCTCTGGAGAGGGGGCTTTGGAAGAACAGGCCCCGCTCTGGTGAAGAAGCTCCAACAGATCGCAAAATGAGGTGTCATTCTGCAATGACTTAGTGGACCACATTCCTTATTTGAGGTCAGTACCCTTGGTGAGAGACTTCAGGGAAGAACAGGTGCTTCCTCTTGTACCACCTCTGGCCTGACACTACTCACACTCTGGCGAATTTGGAGGACAGGTGGGAAGAAACAGGAAGCCCCACCAGGGGATCAACTAGGCCAACTAGCATGGGTTTTCCAGAAGCAGGCTGAAGGCTGGTCACAGGTACAGATGAAAAAGGGGATGGAAAAAACAGCTGAGGAAGACAAAGAAGAGGATGATGGCACTAGTCCCAGCTTCCAAAGATACCTGAGATATGTCTGAATCAGGGGAAGTTATGCCCTGCCTCATTGTGGAGACTGAAGCCCAGCTGTCGAAACCCAAAGCTCTAAGGAGGATGGGCAAACCCCAAGCTGGGATTACTGTACTCTATGGAGAAGAATAGAGCTGCAAATGATCCAAAAAAATCCACACAAGGAATGATGAGAACAAAACTTTATAAAACGCAAAGCTTTCGGGTATGACCCTTTCTCAATACTGAAGACAAACATACAATAAGCAACTGCTTTTATACAAGCCAGATGATCATGTGACTGCAGCCAAAGTCACATGACATATTTAAAAATACAGTATATTTCAAGAAATTTTTTTAAAAAAAGAACTATATATGTATATATACATATAATACATCTTACTTCCAAATATATAAATGCAGAAATACATAAAAATACAAATAAATTATGACAATAAAACAGTAATGCAAAAATAATACAAAAATAAAAATAAAACATTCATTTCAAATTGCGTTGCAAGCCAACAAGGATGGGTTTGATACTAACGGTGCTATTAATACCAGGGGGGCTATCAGCTCCTAGGCGTACTATCCACTGGTATTCTTTAGTCTCAAGGTAATTATTTATATCACCACATCTGCTCGAGGGAACAACCAAATCTATAACCCTAAATCTAAATGTATGTAAGTCACCAAGAGTCTCAATATGTTTAAATAAAGCATTCTGAGCACACTGCCTCCTGATTTCTGACTTGTGTTCAATAATCCTATCCTTAAGTCTACGTGTAGTCTTACCAATGTAGTATGCAGGGCATGCAACACATGATGCCATGTATACCACATTGGCAGAAGTACAGGTGGCTTTTACATAGAAATTATATGTATAGTTTGTTTTCAAATGTACATATTTAGCAGAATCCAAAACATTAACCAAGTCAGAACAACAAGAGCAGTGATGACATGGATAGGTACCAAAGTAAGATATAGAACACAAAGGTCTATCAAAAAGCAATGTTGAAGGAGGACGAAAATCCTTATAACACAGCATACTTTTAAGACTTCTCATATTTCTGAAGCTAAAGAAAGGTTTATCACCTAGTAATTTCATAAGTTCAGGCGATGCCATTAAAATAGGCCAATACTTATAAATTGTATGCTTAACAAGAGAAACCTTGCTAGCAAAACCAGTAACATATCTAAACCTTTGGTGTATACCAGAATTAGGGGTTACACTTGTCATAGTGTCAAGGTTTACAAGATATGGATTTCTAAAGTATGAAGCATATAATGAGTGTCTATTAACAGAGACATAATCTTTTAATTCATTCAAAATGGTTTCATCATAACCACAATCAAGGAAGTCTTTGAATGTTTCATTTAACTGTACACTAAAAATAATATCATCCATGTTAAGTCTGCTCACTCTAATAAATTGGGACTTAACCACACCCCGAAAGACATGTGGAGCATGCATGCTTTCTGCATGTACATATCTGCCTACATATGTCTCTTTCTTAAAAACAGTTGTATTCAAAACTCCATTTTTTAGGAAGATGCTAACATCAAGGAAAGAAGCCTCTTTAGTAGTAATGGTTGATTTAAATTTTAAAAAGGCTGTGGTACTATTCAAATATATAAGATATTGTTCCAAGCTATATCTAGAGCCATTCCAAATTAAAAAACAGTCATCAACAAATCGCTGATAGAACACAATACGTGTATCCAAAAAGTTAACACCATCATGCATATTATCCAGTTCCCACTGATATAATACAAGATTTGCATATGTATTGGCCACGGGGGTGCCCATGGCAACTCCGTTGACCTGCAGGTAAGGTTGCTGGTTAAAAATGAATACATTGTGACTGAGTACTAAATCCAATAATTGGCATATATTTTGAATGGAATCACATGATAAAGATTGTTCAGCAGTTAGAAACTTTCTTATAGACTCTACACCATATGAGTTAGGGATAACCGTGAACAATGAGACAATATCTAAGGTAACAAATAAAAAATCATCCAAGTTACGTGGCTCATTATAGTACCAAGTTGATAGTTTAGAAAGAAAATCACCAGTATCCTTGATAACAAAATTGCACTTATCTAAAAAAGGAAATAGTTGTTTCTGGAGGTACACCGAAACAGGTTCGGTGACCCATCCATTACCAGAGACTATGGGCCTCATGGGAGGATCCAACAGGCATTTATGTATTTTTGGAAGTCCATATAACTGAGGTGTGATAGGACAGGGCACAGAAAAAAAATGAAACAATTCTAGATTAATATTGTTATTAAACTGCATATCATATATAGACAAGTTGACAGTAGTGATATGTTTCTTAACATCCAGCAAATTAATTCTTTTAAAAGACAGTTGGTCCACCAATAACTTCTCCATTGATAAATTGTACCAAGTCCTATCCATAATCATAATACTACCACCTTTATCAGCCTGTTTAATGATAATCTCATCATTTCGTTTTAAATTTTGTAATGCAAGATGTTGTTCATAGGTCATATTATAAGTGAACATCCTATCATGAACATTATGTTGTTGTCTAAAATCAGCTTCACATACATTATAAAAGGCAGTAGTAATAGGTACATTTAAAGGTATAAAAGTGCTACATTTTCTAAGAACACTGTTGGAATCAGTGTTAACATTAAACAAAAGCTTCAAATTTAAATTCCTCACGAACACTTTTAAGTCAGTAATGATGCTAACCAAGTCTAAACTACCCATAGGTATAAAACTTAACCCCTTAGAAAGAAGGGATACATGAGAGTCACTCAAAACAAAAGAAGAGAGGTTTAAAACTCCTTACTGTTTGCGGGCATTCTTGCCTTGCCTCAACGGACTGTCGTGCTTGCGCTTCGTTGACAGAGTTTCTTGCCTCGTAGAAGAGGGTTCCCTTTTTTTGAGAGGCTCCTGCACACGTTCCGGCTTCTCCAGTTGAAACCGTTTTTCTACGAAGTTTAAAGTAGACTGGTGGGTTCTTTTATTTGCTTGTTGTACATCCATCGCCGAAGTCAGGACAGTAGCTGGAATATCCATAGCAGGCGCCATCACAGCGTCAGCATTGACGTTGGTAGAAGAGGGAGTAGCTGTAGCTTCAGTGGAATTTAAAGTAACAGTGTCCTTTAACGGAGAATCGGCGCCAATAGTCAAATTTGAAATAGAGGACTGAAAAACATCCAGCGCTCTAATAGAAGTGCCAGAAAAAGTTTTTTTATTATTATTAGGTACTTGTGATGTTGATTCTCTTGGGTCATTCCTTGGCCAAGAGAAGATGTGACCCAACCGAAAATCGTTAATGTCTCGAGAAAGTTTTCTTTTTTTAACTATCTCGAGTTTGTCATCTAATTCACGAAATTTACTGAATAAAGAATTATATCTTGAAGACATTTCTGAAAAACATGTTAGGGATTTAAGTTCTTCATCTAGTTTAGTAATCTCAGTTTTCAATTCTTGTTCAACAGACAAAGTATTCATTCATCAGTGACATATAATCTAAACTGAGCTTCAGGTTCATTTGCTGCCATCTTTTAAGTAGCTCGGGATACACATTCCCATAATTAACTTCTTGTGTTGCAGTTTCCATTGTTAAAATATACGCATCTAAATAGTTAAAATAGTGTATATACTTTTCTGCACAGTTCTTTACAAAATATCTCTTCAGCACACGTCTGTACAATATGACATACAGTTCTAATACATCTGTAACACAAGCATCTTACATGAAGTGAAGCATGTTGACAATCACAAATGACAACCATTTACAAAATTCCAGACAGCTGTGCTGGCATGGCAGTATATCCCCCTTTTGCTACACATCTACATACGTCATGTTAATATTCACAAATGACATATAATTATTTACAAAATTCCAGATAGTTGGGTGGGCAGTATCTCCTTTCGTGACAGCTTCCACCATGACTGCATCCACAGCTGGGCCCTAACTCCAATGAGGTTGATCCTTTGTAGGGAAAATAATTTTGTTAGGCCTCTTAGGAATAGGCTCCACTGTGTCAATTCCTTCCAAACCCTCAGACACTAGATCTAGGTGTGCATCTGGAGGGGGAACCACCCAAGGCATGGATGGGCCCACACCGAAGCAGTCCAAAAATACTTACTCCTCTGGAGAGGGGGCTTTGGAAGAACAGGCCCCGCTCTGGTGAAGAAGCTCCAACAGATCGCAAAATGAGGTGTCATTCTGCAATGACTTAGTGGACCGCATTCCTTATTTGAGGTCAGTACCCTTGGTGAGAGACTTCAGGGAAGAACAGGTGCTTCCTCTTGTACCACCTCTGGCCTGACACTACTCACACTCTGGCAAATTTGGAGGACAGGTGGGAAGAGACAGGAAGCCCCACCAGGGGATCAACTAGGCCAACTAGCATGGGTTTTCCAGAAGCAGGCTGAAGGCTGGTCACAGGTACAGATGAAAAAGGGGATGGAAAAAACAGCTGAGGAAGACAAAGAAGAGGATGATGGCACTAGTCCCAGCTTCCAAAGATACCTGAGATGTCTGAATCAGGGGAAGTTATGCCCTGCCTCATTGTGGAGACTGGAGCCCAGCTGTCGAAACCCAAAGCTCTAAAGAGGATGGGCAAACCCCAAGCTGGGATTACTGTACTCTACCCAGAAATGCCAGCCTCATTGCTAAGGCTCCGAGGCCCAGTCAGCTCTGATACAGCCGGAGTTAGAGAGACCAAGATAGCAGTCTGAGCAAAGGACAGCCACACTGTTGGATCCGACATAAGGGTGGGAATCAGGTGAACCAGAGGACCTTGGAGCCACGAGGGGCAAGGGAGATAACCAGCATGACTGAGCCAAGGTTCTAGGAAGAGGTCCTGGACTTGAAAGGATAAGACCTAATTGCATCTGGGCCTGCAAAAAAAAAAAAGACTTCATTAGTTGCTCCAAGTCTTGATACTTTGAAACTGCCCACTGACCTTGATAACTGAGTGGATGATATCACCAATGGAAGTTTGAAGGGTTGCTTGGAAGATGAAGAATCCACTTGCTGGATCCGAATCGGAGATGCTCAGAACCACAGCAGAGAAAAGAAGACTCCTGTGACATCTCTGGTGGAGTGCATAGGGAGAACAGGGAAGCTACCCAACCTAACAAATCTCCTTTGACCAAAAACGGGCTCAGTATGCTGAGGGACGTAGATGGAGCCTTGCTTGTGATTGGCACAAAGGGCTATTAGCTCTGAGGAGTCAGAGCCGATGCCAGTGCCAAAGAATCTGAGGCGCCCAAAGCCAGTGTTCAGATTTGCCAAGCCAGAAGTGGAGACAGAAAAGGGCTTCTTACGATCCCCTCTTGTAGTCCAGAAGTACAGGGAGGTTTATATGAACTGTCCTCTGGTGCCAAAGAACAATCAGCTGGAAGAAGGCCCTTAAAGACTAATTGCACCTGCCTCACATACACTGCACTAGACCCAAACTCGCAAATGCAGCACATGGAATCGAGGAGGGCAGCTCCCCAACAGTAAACGCACTTGTGTGCTCACCTTGGGACAGCAGCTTGTGCCTGCAAGCAATACATTTTTAAATCCCTTATCCATGGTAATCCTGTGAAAGCTTGGAAGCTAGAAGGGCAACAGTGATTAAGATCTGGAAGGTTTTGCTTAACAGTATTTTAAGAGGAAGAGCACTAACATTTTGGAAGAAAGCTGTTGTGGCTAAAAGGGTCTATATTATAACAGTGAATACTTAAAATAGCGAATGCTGTATAATCGACCCTTAAAAACCGAAATGGCAAAATGCCGAACACACGGAACAGCGATTTTTTTTCCCAGGGGAAAAAAATCATTGCTTCTGAAAAAATAAAAAAACCCAAACACAAAAAGTGGGGGGCTGTCTCCCCCCCCCCCCCACAACCCCATACTTAAATATAACAACTCCGAGATTGCACCACAGTAGAGGAAATGGCAAAGTCTCGAAAACTGACCAGTGATTTTTTTTCTGTGTGTGTGTGTGTGGGGGGATCGCTGTTCCGTATGTTCGGGATTTCACTGCTTCGATTTAAAATGGTCAATAAAACAGCGTTCACTATTTTAAGCACTCACTGATATAATAGGGAACTGTCTGAAATACCTAAAATATGGTAAAAAACTATCAAACTCAGCTTCATAGGGGTCCATTTCAATTTTAAATCGTGATTATAAAGTGTTCATGCCTGTAACGGCTAAAAGAATGGCAAAGATGTTGCCAAGATTTATAGATATGGCTCAATGTGGTTTTGTGGAGGGGAGCAAACATTTGACAACATTAACAGAACAATGATGATTCAGACAGAGGAAGAATGAAAGAAAATACTGCTTTTGTTGGTGATGGGTCTTGATGAAGAGAAAGCATTTGATGGAGTAAGCTGGGATTTTACGAGTAGGGCAATGGAAGCATTTGCATTCAGATACAATAAGGTTAATTAGGAGGATATATGAGGGATCCAAACAAAAATTAAAGTGAGAGGGTTCCTCTCTGACAAGTTGTGTTTAAACAGAGGAACCAGGCAGGGCTGTTCTCTTTTCCTCTTTATTTGTATCATACTTAGAGCCATTGGCAAAGGAAATAAGGCACTTGAATTCAAGGATATAACTGGTATGGTAATCAAGAAAAGTTGGCCTCATCTCCAGATGATATTATTTTGTATCTGATAAAACCAGAAAGGGACATCACAGTTTTGTGGAACATTCTGACACAGTTTCAAGTCTTTTTGGGATATTAAATTAACGAAGACAAAACAAAGGCTATAACTACGTACCCACACATGACTTGTATCAGTAATACCCACATTTATGGTGGCATGATAAATGGAGTATGGGTTAAAAAGTATTACGTTATGGCAGCTAAGGATATGTGGGAAGAAACTAAAAAGATCAGGCAAAAACTGAGAAACTGGAAGATCTTGTTTATGGTTATGGATAACAAGATACAAGCAGTGAAAATGTTCTTAGTCCCTTTAGTTTTCTCTGTAGGTCAGTCAATACTTTTAGGATAACCTGATTTGAAGGGACATTTTAGAGCTACATGGTTTAATATGATATACATAACACACAGAAAGCTATATTTCATAGTGGAAAGGGATGATTAATGAAGCAGGGGAGAAATTCAAAAAATAAGGTGTGTATGGGATTTTGGATGCAGATCCTCAAGGAGAACAGCAGCCATACAGAATACTATATTCATTAAGTAGCAGAAAGTATTCTAAGAACAAAGCCAACGTGAGAATGGAGAAAGGATTTTCTGCAGACAGGAATGACAGCAATTAGGGTTACAGACAAGAGGGGGGTTGAAATTTACTGGAGAAAACTGGCAAATGAACCAAGGTATTGGGAGCAAATAACTAGACAGGGAAAAGGAAAAAAGAATGTTAAGAGGCCAAGTCATCATTTGGACTGCAGGCTACACATTGCCTTCCCTATCAGAGACTAATATCGGAGTATAGGTAGAGGGATAAGGGAATTCTACATGAAAGACCTGCAGTAGTACAGCTTTTAGTTGACTCTAGAATAGAAGCTTCTAACTGTAGGAATCAGAGAAGGTTAGAAAAGATGGGACGAGAGATACTGGAGTAGCAATTCACAAGGAAACAATGGAAGGACATGGCTCACAAATATGCAAGTGTCTCTAGAAGCTTTAGGATTTTTGCTTGGAAGTGTTTGCATATGTATTTTATATCCCATGAAGACTACAACACTTTTCCTTGTGGAGATGGGAAATGTTGGAGGTATGGACAGGAAAGAAAGTGGCAACTGGGAACATATGTTCTGGGAGTGTAATGAGTTGGCAGACTTGAAAAAAATCCCTACAGAGTACTCTGTCAGAAATATTGGGTGAGCAAATGGGTGTTAGGAAATTATTTTTTTCAAGTTGAGATACAAGACCTTAATTGCCTAGACACAGTAAGGACTTAAGTTTTATTCTGGTGACTGCTGAAAAAGCAATTAAAAGAAAATGGAAATCAAAGTTTAAATCAACTGTATTTGAAGTAGTAAATATTGTAATGGAGATAAAAAGAACTGAAAGTGGGAACTTTAGAAATGAGTGGGAGCAAATTACATAGAAAAGATGGAAATTATGGGAACAATGTATGCAGAATAATGTTTTGGAGGAGGACTGAGGTTTAAGGGAAGGCAGGAAATGATCAATTTATGAAATGTTGGATTAATGATTGTATAAAAGAATACAAGTGATACATAATATTTGTAACTGTGAACATGTTAACATGGTTTGTTTTCCTTTATATAAATGTACATTTGCCTATGTCTTAAGTGATGATGCAAAAATGGTGTTTAAAAAAACTCTACTATAGCTGGTCTGTCACATAGTACAATCCTCCACCTTTCTCAGCACAATGGCTGAACATCTACAGGTCAGTGAGAGAGAAAGAAGTGCTGAGTAGCTGAAATTACTAAGACAAATCAGTGTTGACAGGAAGATAGTGATTTAAGACAAATATAATGTAGTGCCTTCTGGTGTAAGGTGACGGCAAGTCTTTTTGAGTTCAGCAATGTACAACTACATAATTAAACACTGATGACATTTTAAGTGACTTCAAAACATGGAACTCTGTATACTCAAGACAGTAATTTTCAGGTGTTGGAATGTTAAGAAGCAGAGTTTTAACATACCTACCCCCTTAACTTTCTACAGAGAGTCACACACTGCATAGAACTGCATCACAGGCATGTTGATTCAGAGCATATCTTAAAATTACGTGCAATACCTGTGCTCGAAATCACTTAAACTGCTGCACTTAAGGACCGTTTACAGTTTATTAATTTAGTAACAAGGTCTTGCGTCCCCTTCAAGTTCTGAAAAGGGTGGAGGGGATGAAAGTAGGACACCAGCTCCCTCTTACTGAAAGTGTGTGCTTCATACACAGTGAATCTAAAATTAGCAGAGCCTCATCAAGAAAAAATTAAGATCTGCTTTCATCTACTTAGTTGCCATACACTTTCATCTTGATGAGGCAACAATTCATCATGCTTCTAACCTATTTTAAAAATGAACAAACAACTTAAAAACTGCCGACGACTGCCCGCTAGCAATCACCACTGAATATTTCTTTTTGGTCTTGTCTTGTATCATACCATCATGAGTCTGAAATCTCATGCAATACATTTTTTTATCATTCACACTTCATTGGGGAACAGCATTTTTTATGAATAACTTTCACAGTTTACTTAAATGCATGGGCTTTGGAATTACATTAAATTACTAATCAGACATCCATTGGATGTGGGTGTTGACAGAACTGATGTCACAGCGGACAAAATCTTACACAAACTTCTTAAATTACACGGTCCAGTGCAAGGGGGTAGGTATAATAAAACACTGCCCAATAAGGTATCTAGCTATAATACCTACTCCTAGAAAATGCTGCATACAAGAGCTAGTTGGCTGGACTTTACCTGCTGTTGCAGGTATAGGCACTGCTCAACTCTTCTCACAATAAATAAAAAGGACTTTGCAGTTTATACTTCAAGCCATGATAATGTTTATCTGTGAGAAACAGCACAATAAAGTAATTTAGAAAACTGCTTAAAATTAGCAACATAAAAGATGTTATAGTTTACCAATTATAACACAACTTGGCAAAGATCCTGTTTTTGCTTGTAATACATACTGGCATGCTTTTCTGTTTACTTAAAAAAAAAAACATTACGCAACAGGTTACTGCGACTGTAAAGGAAGTATAGGATTAAAATAGCAGTATTTATTAAAACTGTTTATTACCCAAGAACAAGACAAAAAATTCCAATACGTACTAACAAACCATTTAAAATGACTATACATTTTGGTAATACAACACAATGGAGCAGTTTGGTAGTTTAGAGATGACTGTGTAGCAGTTTGTGGGAACACTATTTGTTAAAAGCTCT
The DNA here is from genome assembly GCF_019279795.1 of Protopterus annectens. NCBI lineage: Eukaryota > Metazoa > Chordata > Ceratodontiformes > Protopteridae > Protopterus > Protopterus annectens. The sequence continues at coordinate 1,795,064,862 of NC_056728.1, read as the reverse complement.
GCTTATGCATGCACTGTACAGCTTTATGCCATTGGGAGTACAGGCTAATGCAAAGTCTAAAGGTAGTACAGCTTCAAGGCAGCACAAAAAGTAAAAACACATTTCTGTATTAACCACAAAAACAGAAACATGCACAGAAGCACTTAGAATATTTTCTGAAATTAAGAAATACTTAACTAATCCCATAACTAGGAGAAATCCTTTAGATTGAACTCCACAAGTAAACATCATGCTGAGGTAGCTTAGCCTTTTCTGTGTTTTAGCAGTTCAGAAACTTGGTAGTTCAAAGAATATGCTATTGGATAATTTGCTACAGTTCAAAGAAATGAGTTACTAAAGGCACCATTCAATAGATAATGAGCCACTCTAAAGCATAATTTATAAAATACACTAATTAAGGGATTATAATTACAGTACGGGCTGAGCAAACATGAAATGTGTGTTAAGCATTTAGTGTTAACAGAAATAAATACAGCAAAGGAAGAGAAAGAGAGATCCTCACAGCAAGAGCTTGAGAAAAGAAATCAAAAGGAAAAATTCAACGCAGCCAAAAAGGTCATTGCCTCATTACTGTAAACTAGCTGGAGACGCATCTCAATAAACATTCCCATACTGCTGTCAATTAATAAAGGTCCTGTTAAGTATGGCAGCTACACGATTATTTTCTGTTGCAGAAATTGCAGGGTAGATCATTTAATGATGCAGTGTGTTTAAATCAGCAGGTGTACACTAAACATGACCTACATGTGGCGCCAGACTAGCTCCTTTTTTCCATCAGTAGCATAAAAAAAATCAAGAAATAGCTTAAAAACATCTTGCTTGTCAGTTAATACAATAGCTTTGTTGTACGATTAGCTCCACAACAAAAGTTCAAAAACTGTGGAAAAAGAAGAAAGGTAAACCATAATGATGCAACTGTAGTGAGAGCTCAAGAGAAAGGCACAAAAAAGTCACTGAAAAGGTTCGAGGATGGGGATGGGATGGAGGCTACATTTTGTATTTAAGATGACTGAAACAAAAATGATAACAGAGTGCAGTTAAGTGGCTAAAAGATTTCCAACACTGAAAGAACTCAGGCTGCACTAACTTGTTTAGTGAAATGGTCACTGAAAACAGTATTTATAATCTTAGATAGCCTTAAAACTTGCCACCTACAGTAATAAAAATTTGCATGTAGGTTTGCAGCATAAAAACAGCATCCCATGGATTTTCTAAAGTGGTGCTGCTAGTGTCATCCTCCCTGGTAAGATCCAACCACAAAGCAGTCACTTTCAAAGTCACCATCTCCCCACTCCCAATCCCCAGCTAGGGTCAAACAAAAAACTGCTCCAAACTTGATTATAACCCCCTGAGAGAAGATATAAACAATTTCACAGCCCATTCCCCCCACAGGAACTGGCACATATGTCAAAACCTACACCAAACTACTATACAAGCATTTATATAGCTGCATGGAATCAGGAATACCAGATAGCACAAAATTCTCCTCCTCAAGGAAGAGTAAGCCTATCTGGTGGACATCTGCAATAAATAAAATCTATAACAAAAAGAAAAAATTGCTGTCCAGGACCAAGAAGGAGTAGGTGCCTAATTTGAAGCAATCTCTCCTTAGCCTGAACAAGCAAATAAGAACACTAGTGAAATCCTCCAAAGCAACCTTCAAGTCCAAACTAGCCACACCTACTAGTCATAAGGCCTTCTTCACATATGTCTGCAATCTCAAAGGAAGCACTCAGATCTGCTCAGAACTGGTGGTCAAGGACACCACATACACAAACACCATAGATACAGCCAACCTGCTGGCAGACAAGTTCAGTGAAAAATTCACCCCCATCAGTAAATCTGGACATCCCCAGCACCTATCCCCTCTCCCCTCATCTCTAGGGAGCATGTCAGCACCATCCCCTCAAACCCCTTTACTTTTGTCCTGGTGGGCTCAGCCCCGCTTGGGCTCTCTCCATTCCACTCCCTGCCCCAATTCCCACCCACCCCCACTATCTCTACATTTAAAGTAATCCCAACCACACCTCAACCTCACATCACCTCCACCAATCACAGCTCCTCAAGTCAGATTACATTACACCACACAATACTCCCAACCACTCACATTCCCTCTAGGCATTATTACATCACCCCGCACTACTTATCCATCCACATATACTACAACCCTATAATTCCTATCCACACCACCTAGAACCAACTTAAACTTTATAACCATAACTATCACACAACTAAGTCTAGTCTGCCTTCTCATAATTCTTTATAACTCCACAAGTTATCACTCTAGCAATATCCCTAGACTTAGTAACACAACACTATTATGCACTCTCATATACACAGACACCGCACATTATAATATCTGCCCACAATTGTTTAAGAACTACATAACTGACCAATTCAAAACTAAACACATATGCTCTCATTCTACAATACTTTCTCACACTCATCACCAAACTCAAACATCTGTATCACCATTTCAACACCAGGCTCACCATAAGTGGGGACATCCACCCCAAACCAGGCCCAAATCCATCCTATCCAACACAAACTTCTCAAACTCAATTATCAGAACATAATACCCCCACTATCTTCATCCCTGGGCAAATCAACAGCAGCAGCAAAACCAACCATCTCTTAATGTTAAATATAAATATTAGAAGTATCAAAAATAAAATACCTGAACTCCAGGTCACAACAGCACACTATTCCCCAGACATAGTTGCTTTAACAGAAACCTGGCTAAATAAAAATATAACTAAAACGCAGACATTCTCCCTATCGGCTACAATATCATTAGACAAGACAGACCACTTCATAAAGGGGTGGAATTGCCCTAATGTACAAGTCCAACTTAACTTTACTTCAAATACCAAACTCCTACCCCTCCCCCAATAATTAGGCCCTACTTATCTCACAACTTCAACTTTACCCTAAAAAGATCATCACCATGATTGTGATCTATATTCCACCTGGTAATACACCTGCTAGCCTTGAAGACTTCTTATCCTGGTGTTCTTACACATATTCACAAGAAACCCTTACTCTGGGGGATTTCAACCTAGATTGGTTCACCTGTATATCAGAACCACCAAATAATCTAATAAATCTCCATGGCTACCAGCAGTTAGTCCAAATTCCAACTAGATGCGATAAAAAATCTAAAAGGGAACCCATCCTTGACTGGGTCCTAACAAACCCACATTGTACCACCACAGAGGACGTCTCCCAGATACCTTAAGTGACCACAACATAATATACCTTATACTTAGTAGAACAAGCCAATGCAAAACCACTAACTATAAATTCACTAGAAACACAAAAAACGTCTCTCCTGAGGTCCTCAATACTCTGTGACTGGACCCTGCTGAAAACCCTCCCACTTGACCAGGCTGTAGCATATTTCAACAAAACATTTCTACAACACCTAGACACTGTCACTCCATTGCACAAAATCAAGGTTAGAACCTCTACAAACCTTTGACTCGGTAAAGAAACCAAACAAATCCTCAAGTCCAGAGACACTGCCTGGCTACTGTGCAACAGTGCAAAAGGCATTAGGTTGGACAAAAACATCCTACTATACGACATTACAAACTAAATACCAACACAACCCCCAAAAATTTTGGAAAAATGTAAACCAGCTACTAAAATACACCCAAAAGGTTACTCCCCAAACCAACCACCCCTGACACTAAAATTCTCATCGAAACACAGTTCAACTCCCACTTTGTGAACTCAATTCTTTCCTTAGATCACAGGACAGTTCCAACCTGACTATCCCCACAACACAAATAATACTAATTCTAGCTTTACCCTCAAAACAGTTTCCACCACCTCAATCAAAAGCATGCACTCCAAACTAAAAACCTCATCAACAGCAGCAGACTTACTCCCCAGCTATTTCCTGAAACTAACAGCAGATGCTATTGCTATCCCAATCTCCACTATCATAAACAGATCAATTGTTGAAAACTATGTGCCCAAACTCTGGAAAATATCCTATGTTACACTCATACATAAAGGTGGGACCTCCACTGATCTTAATAACTATAGACCCATTGCTATACTCTTCCACCCTGGCCAAAATCCTAGAAAAATGCATCCATACCAAGGTACTAAAAATATCTCCTAGACAACAACATCCTGTCACCTACTCAACATGGTTTCAGACTTGCTCATAGCACCACTACAGCCCTCCTCTGCTTCACAGACACAATAAACTGTCTCAAAAACGAAGGCATGTGGGTGTCAACTCTTTTTTTTGGATATGTCCAAAGCATTTAACAGTCTCACACCAAATCCTGCTAAACTAAACCAATATCACCTACCAAATTCCACTCTTACGGTACCAGGCTGTGAAATGCTGCCCATAACTATAGGAGTCCCACAGGGTTCTTTATCTTAGGACCACTACTGTTCACAATCTTCACAAATCACCTCCATACCTTCACACAGCATGCATCTATCATTCAGTATGCAGATGATACTACCTTAATCTGTGCTGCACAAAATATTCCCACCCTTCTGCAAACAACTCAACTAGCATTCTCTGACATTGAAAATGACCTTACTAAAGCCCAACGTATCCTTAATCCAAAGACAACTCAGCTTATGATTATAACCAGTTCTAACAAAAACACCGATAACAGTCAATTCACTATCTACTCCGCAAATGCTACTCCAATCGCTTCAATGGCACAGGCTAAGCTATTGGGAATAACCATAGACTCTCACCTAAAATTTGATAGTCATCTCAACTTAACTATTAAAAAAGTACATGCCAAACTGGGATCACTCTACCATATCAAACCGCTTCTTACTATTAACACATGATCAGCCATTGCTTGCTCCCAGCTTCTATCCACCCTACTCTATGCATCTCCCATTCTGACTAATCTCAACAAAAAGTCCAGTTTTGTACCTACCATAAATGTAGATGTTCGAAGATCCACATTGCTGCAGTCCTTACATATGGGTAGTTACCAAAGTATTAGGCTGACGCCGGTCATGGGCGCCAGATCTGACATCAGAGCATCAGGGTATCATATCCTCAGTCTTTTCTTGCCCCAGATGTCAGAAGGCCCTAAAAAGAAAGGCCACAGCCCAAAAACAGGATACCTCCCAAAAACATGCCCAACAACAACCATCACCCAAACCATATAACGATGCCAAACTACAGAGGGGAAGGAGAGAGGGATTGGTGGACTGCAAATGTGGATCTTCAACATCTACATTTATGGTAGGTACAAAACTGTACTATGTTCTTCATCTCACATCGCTGCAGTCCTTACATATGGGTAGAATCCCAAAGCAGAGGTAAAGGGAGGATGGCAAAATCATAAAGCATTAGGGGCTAAAATGCCCTGTAAAATTGCAGTGGCAAATCCAGCCCTAGACTTAGAATAAAGAGGAAGGTGGTAATGCTTGGAAAAGTATGCACTGAACTCCAAGTGGCTGCTTCCAAAATATCTTTGTAGCTAAAGGCAGTAGAAGTGGCAGTAGCCCTAGTGGAATGAGGCCTGATTCCAGCCGAATCTCCTTACCATGATGGGAATAACAGAAAGAAATACAAACCCAATCCATTTAGAAATAGTTTGTTTTGAAACAGGTTTTCCCTGAGAACCCAAAGCAAAAGAAACAAACAACTGCTGAGACTGCCTGAACCCCTTGGTGCTGCTCAAATAGTAACGTAACTGCCTGTGAATATCCAAAGTATGCAAAATCTTCCTTTATTTTGGGGTTTGCATAAAAAGTAGGCAAATGAATAGTTTGGTTCAAGGCCACACTAGAATCCACTTTAGGCATAAAGGAAGGATTAGTACGCAAAGATACCCTATCCTTATGAAAAATCAGGAAAGGTTCCACTGCCATAAGGGCCTGTAATTCAGAAACCCTTCTTGCAGAGGTAATGGCCAACAAAAAAGCAGTCTTCCATGATAAATACTTTAACTTGGCACTAGCTGCAGGCTCAAAAGGTTGTAGAGTAAGCTTTTCCAACACAAAATTGAGATCCCAAGCAGGAGTAGGAGCTCTACGCGGGGGTCTTATGTTCTTTGCCCTCTAAGAAATTGCTTAAACAAAGGATGGGAAAATAAAGGAGGGTCACAGTCATAGTGAGCAGAAATGGCTGCAGCATGAACCTTTATCGAGGAGAAAGACAAACCCTTGTCCAATAACTCAGTAAGATATTGAAGAGAAACACTTAAATCAGGCTTGGAAACATCAAAGTCCTTAAGAAAAATCTCCTCCATTTATCAGCGTAAACTTTCCTTGTACTAGGCCTTCTGGCCTCCAAAATAACATTCAAAACTTGTTGTGGAAGCTGAGACCCTCCAGGGTCTAAAACAGAATATGCCAGGCTGTGAGATGCAGAGACTGAATCTTGACATTGAGGAAGTGATTGCCCTCCTGGGACAAAAGATAATCAAAGGCAGAGGCCATGGAGGCTCCTGCCCAAACTCAGTAGTGGGTACCAGTGCTGTCGAGGCCCATCCGGGTGCTATCAGAATCAGGGGGCTTGTCTATTCTGGCCTTCAGGAGTACCTTGGGGATGAGAGGCAGAGGTGTGAAAAGGCATAAGACATGAAGATTGCTCCAACTGAATGTTAGAGCATCCACCTTCCAAGCTGTGGATGAAACCTTTTTGTGCAAAACTTTGGCAACTGGTAATTCAGTGGAGAAGCGAACAGATCTATGTCTGAGTCCCCATAACACTGTCAACTTTGAAACACATGAGGATCCAGTTTCCACCGTGAGGATCCACAATTTGTCTGCTCAACACATCCGCTAAGGAGTCTGTGCTCCTGGTAGAAACCTTGCCTGAAGATTGAGGTGTAAACTGAGAGCAGTCTCCCACAAAATCATCGCTTGCCTGCAAAGAGGGTACGAATGGGGTTCCCCTTGCTTGTTGATGTACCACATGACAGTAGTGTTGTCTGTTTGAATCAACACCTGTCCTGGGTGAAGTAAATCCTTGAAGCCATCAATGCAAATTGGACTGCTAACATCTCCTTCAAGTTGATATGCAAATGTTGAAGTCTGACAGGCCTTTCCATTGAGGTGTGCTCCCAAGCCTTGTCCGAGGCATCTGTCGCTAGAATCTGACTCGGCCTGGTCGGGTCACAGAGAGTCCCTTGTTTAGGTGACATTCCTGAGCCCACCACAAAAATTCTTTCTGAATGCAAGGTATTATCTGAATGACAGTGTCTAGATCTTGGCAGTGTTGTGTCCATACATTTTGAGATACCATTGAAGCTTCCTCATATGCAGTTTGGCATTGGGAAGCACCAGAATACAAGATGCCATGAACCCCAAGGCTTGAAGCACTGTCCTTGCAGTCAGCCTGGACTGTAGAGACATTTGATGGAAATAAAGAGAAAGACTTCTTTGTTTGTCCGGGGTCAAAAAGGCCATCTGGGAAGCTGTATTCAGTCTCACACCCAGAAAGCACATATCCTGAGAGGGTACTAGACTGGACTTTGTTTCGTTCACAGAATACCCTAGGCATCTTAACACTACCATCACATACTGTAGATGATGCAGAAGTTCGTCTTTGTGTTGTGCAATAATCAGGCAATCATCCAAATAAGGATAAATCTGTATTCCTCTTAAAGGCTATCACTGGAGCCAGAACCTTTGTGAACACTCTGGGCACAGTAGATAAGCCAAAGGGCAATGCAGAGAACTGATAATGTAAATTTCCAGCCCGAAAACTCAGGTACCTCCTGCAACTGGGCCTGATAGGAACATGAAGATAAGCCTCTTTGAGATCCAGAGTTACCATCCAGTGATCTTTTCCCAACAGAGGTAAAAGCTGTTGTAAAGTCAGCATTTTGAACTTTGGAATGTCCAGATAAGTGTTGAGGATAGATAAATCCAAAATTGGTCTCCACTTGGTACTAGAAACAGAATAAAATCCTAGTCCCACTTCTGACAGAGGAACTGGCTGTATAGCTCCTATTTGAAGAAGTAAAGAAATCTGCTTGTGAGCCTCTATCCTTTGCCGAGGAGGAACGCCTGGCATGCCTTTGAAAGGAGGCAATGTATGGAAATAGAACTTGTAGCCTCGGTTTATAATGTCCAATACCCATTTGTCCTGGGTGACTAAAAGCCAGTTTTGCTTGAAGAGTGCTAACTTTCCTCCCAAAGGAGCTGCCAGGAAGAAGAATCTGGCAGCTGAAAATGCAGGTCATTGGGCCTGTTTACTTAAAGGACTGGCTCCTGCCCTCACCTGCAGATTGTGCAGGTGAACTCTAAGTTCTAGGCCTGAATGTACTGTGAGCTCTGCCTCTGCCACGTCTAGATCTACCCCTAGACTGAGAATCAGAAGAAGGGTAGGTCCACCCCTTAGTAGGCCAATTTCTACTAAACTTTGGAGGTTGCACCTGCAAAAAATCTTTAACAGTCTGCATGGACTTAGCCTTGTCTTCCATTTTCTTCAAAACTGACTCCACAGGGGGGCCAAACAAAACTTCAGACTGTAAAGGGGCATCCAGAATTCTAGTCTTAACATGCTCGGACAAATTCTGATCCTTAAGCCAGGCGCAGGCGAAGAACTGAACCAGTGGCAGCCACCCTAGAAGAGGCCTGTACAGCATCAAAACCACACTGCAAAGAATGCTTACCCACCTGTTCAGAAACATGTACTAAATCCTGCAATTCTTTACACTCTATGCCCTCTGCCAAAGCATCCACTTTAGATTTTAGCTGAGAAAGGAGGAAATTCTGATATTTCAACATATGAAACTGGCAATTCAAAGCCCTCATTGCTAAAGTAGAAGAGGTATACACCTTCTTACCCCATCTATCCAAAGCTCTAGCTTCCTTATCTAGAGGAACCGGATTCTTTACAACAGAAGCTCTAACACCCTTAGGCCCCTGACTAATAGTTTCTGGGTCCTAGGGCTCTTATACAGATATTTATGAGTCTCAGGCACCCTGTAATACCTGTCCGGTTTAACTGGCAGGAGGCAAAGAATCTGGATTAAGGGAAGCCTCCGAGAAAACATCTTGAACAACATCCAAAACAGGAGGTATAGCCAAGGGTCTATGCTGTGGTAAAAACAAGAATTCCCTAAGCCTCTTCCGTGAATCAGAGAAATCCTGTCCCTCCCACCTAAAATGCTCCCTCATGGAATGCAGAGTTTCTGAAAATGAAAAAGGAGAAGCAGAAGGAGTGGAATCCTCTGCATCAGAATCCGAATAAGGGGGAAAATCTTGAATATCTTCAGCAGCAGAGTCTGAGACATCTGAGGCCTGATCCAAACTTTCCAACTCTGGCTCCACCCTGGGCCTCTTATCAGAACCTCTAATTAAAGTAATCAAATCTTCTGCCATTTTAAGCATGTGCTTTTTAGGCACAGACCCTGAAGTACCTGAAGGGACACCAGAGGAAGGCAAAAAGTACAGTTTTGTACCTACCATAAATGTAGATGTTCGAGGATCCACATTGCTGCAGTCCTAACACTTGGGTAGTCCGCTGTCCCAGTCGGCCCGAATACCAATGCATTAATCTGACGCCAGGACGCCAGGGTACAAATGCGCATGACCGACGCCATATCCTCAGTCTTTTCTTGCCCCAGATGTCAGAAGACCCTAAAAGATAAGGCCAAAACCAAAAACACCAAACACTCCTGCACCAAAAATATGTACAATATATACAAAATTACAAGAGTATAACCTCACCCACACAACCACCCCTAAACACAGAGGGAAGGAGGGAGGGTAGGGTGGACAATGTGGATCCTCGAACATCTACATTTATGGTAGGTACAAAACTGTACTATGTTCTTCATTCCACATTGCTGCAGTCCTAACACTTGGGTAGAATCCCAAAGCAGAGGTAAGGGAGGCTGGCAAATCATAAAGAAGCAGGAGCTGTCAACATGCCTTGCAAAATAGCTGTGGCAAAACCAGCCCTAGATTTAGAGTAGAGAGGAAGGTGGTAATGCTTAGAGAAAGTATGCACTGAACTCCAAGTAGCTGCCTCCAAAATATCCTTAGTTGCCACCCCTTAGAAATGCTGTTGAAGTGGCAGTAGCCCTAGTGGAATGAGGCCTAATCCCAGCTGGAATCTCCTTGCCATGATGGGAATAACAAAATGCAATGCAAAACCCAATCCACTTAGAAATAGTTTGTTTTGACACAGGCTTGCCCTGAGAACTCAAAGCAAAAGAAACAAACAACTGCTGAGACTGCCTAAAATCCTTAGTCCTGCTTAAATAATAACGCAACTGCCTGTGTACATCTAAAGTGTGCAAAATCTTTTCCCCCTTATTTTGGGGATCTGCATAGAAAGTAGGCAAAGGAATAGTTTGGTTTAAAGCCACAATAGAAACCACCTTAGGCATAAAGGAAGGATTAGTAATGAATGATACCCTATCCTTATGGAAAATAAAAAAGGCTCTACCATAAGGGCCTGCAATTCAGAAACCCTTCTTGCAGAAGTAATGACCAACAAAAAGCAGTCTTCCATGACAAGTATTTCAATTCAGCAGTAGCCAGGTTGTAGAGTAAGTTTCTCCAACACAAAATTGAGATCCCAAGCAGGAGTAGGAGCTCTACGGGGGTCTTATATTCTTTGCCCTCTAAGAAATTGCTTGAACAAAGGATGCGAAAACAATGGTGGGTCACAATCATAGTGAGCTGAAATTGCTGCAGCATGAATCTTAATGGAAGAGAAAGACAAACCTTTGTCCAATAACTCAGTAAGATATTGAAGAGCCACACTCAAATTAGGCTCAGAAATCTCCAAATTCTTTGCTGCACTCCAAAATAAAAATCTCTTCCATTTTTCTGCACACTTTCCTTGTACTAGGTCTTCTGGCTTCCATAATCACATTTAAAACTTGTTGAGGAAGTTGAGACCTGCTGTGTTTCAAAACAGAATATGCCAGGCTGTTAGATGAAGAGAGTGAAGCTTGACATTGAGCAGATGACCGTCCCTCTGAGACAACAGGTGCGGAATCAAAGGTAAAGGCCATGGAGGCTTCCTTACCAGACTCCTCAGTAATGGGTACCAGTGTTGCCGAGGCCAATCTGGAGCTATTAAAATCATCCTTGGCTTGTCTTGTCTGACCTTTAGGAGCACCTTTGGGAGAAGAGGCAGAGGTGGAAAGGCATACACATGAAGATTTTTCCAACTGAAAGAAAGAGCATCCACTTTCCAAGCTGTGTGATGAAACCTCTTTGTGCAAAACTTTGGCAGCTGGTGGTTTAGTGGAGAAGCGAACAGATCTATGTCTGGAGTTCCCCATGACACTGTCAATTTCCGAAATACATGAAGATCCAGTTTCCATGATTTGTCTGCTTAACACATCTGCTAAGGAGTTCTGTGCTCCCGGCAGAAACCTTGCCTGAAGAGTTAGTTGCAAGCTGAGCGCAGTCTCCCATAAAATCATTGCTTGCCTGCATAACGGGTAAGAATGTGTTCCCCCTTGTTTGTTGATGTACCACATGACAGTTGTGTTGTCTGTTAGAATCAACACCTGCCCTGGAAGAAGTAACTCCTTGAAAGCCATTAATGCAAACTGGACTGCTAACATCTCCTTCATGTTGATATGTAGATGCAGGCCACTTGTCTTGTATCCATTTTCCATTTAGATGAGCTCCCCAAGCAGTCTGAGGCATCTGTCGTTAGAATCTGACTCGCCTCTGGCCGGGTCACAGAGAGTCCCTTGTTTAGGTGACATTAAAATTCCTGTTGAATGCAAGGTATTATTTGAATGACAGTGTCCAAATCCTGGCAGTGCTGTGTCCATCCATTTTGAGATACCATTGCAGCTTCCTCATATGCAGTTTGGCATTGGGAAGCACCAGAATACAAGATGCCATGAACCCTAAGGCTTGAAGGACTGTCCTTGCAGTCAGCCCAGACTGAAGAGATAGTTGATGGAAGTAAATGGAAATATTCTTTTGTTTGTCCGCCATCTGGGCTGCTGTATTCAGTCTCACACCCAGAAAGCACATGTCTTGAGAGGGTACTAGACTGGACTTTATTTCGTTCACAGAATACCCTAGGCATCTTAGCACTGCTATCACATATTCCAAATGCTGTAAAAGGTCTTCCTTTTCTTGAGCCAGAATCAGGCAGTCGACCAAGTAAGGATAGATTTGTATTCCTTTTAGCCTGAAGTAAGCTATCACTGGAGCCAGAACCTTTGTGAATACTCGTAGATAAGCCAAAGGGCAATGCAGAGAACTGATAATGGGAATTATACTTCCTGCAACTTAGTCTGATAGGCACATGAAGGTAAGCCTCCTTGAGATCTAAAGTTACCATCCAGTGATCTTTGCCCAGCAGAGGTAAAAGCTGTTGTAACGTCAACAATTTGAACTTGGGAATGTCCAGATAAGTGTTGAGGAAAGATAAATCCAAAATTGGTCTCCACGTGTTCCCCTTCTTTGGTACTAGGAACAGGCGAGAATAAAATCCTAGGCCCCTTTCTGGCACCGGAACCGGCTGAATGGCCCCTATTTGGAGTAACAGAGAAATTTGCTTGTGAGCCTCTTTTCTTTGTAGAGGAGGAATGTCTGGCATGCCTTTGAAAGGAGGCAAGGTATGGAAATAAAACCTGTAACGGTGAATGATATCCAATACCCATCTGTCTTGGGTAATTAAATCCCAATTTTCTTTGAAAAGAGCCAGCCTTCCTCCCAAAGGTGCTGCCAGACGAGAATGTACTGGCAGCTGAAAAGGCAGGTCATTGGGTCTGTTTAAGGACTGACCCCTGCCCTCACCAGAAGACTGAACAGGTGAACTCCCTGTTCTAGGCCTAAAGAACCTTGAGCTCTGCCCCTACCACGCCTAGACCTACCCCTAGACTGGGAATCATAAGCAGGATATGTCCATCCCTTAGTAGGCCAATTTCTACTAAACTGGAGGCTGCACCTGCAAAAATCTTTAACAGTCTGCATAGACTTAGCCTTGTCCTCCATTTTCTTTAAAACTGCTTCCACAGGCGAACCAAACAACACGTCAGACTGTAATGGAGCATCCAAAATCCTTGTCTTAACATGCTCAGCTAAATTCTGATCCCTCAACCAGGCGTGCCTACGAAGAAGAGAACCAGTGGCAGCCACAGGAGGCCTGCACAGCATCAAAACCACATTGCAAGGAATGCTTACCCACCTGTTCAGACACATGAACTAAATCCTGCAACTCTTTACACTCAATACCTTCCGCCAGAGCATCCACCTTAGACTTCAATTGTGAAAGGAGATAATTTTGATATTTTAACATGTGAAACTGGCAATTCAACGCCTCATGGCTAAAGTGGAAGAAGTATACACTTTCTTTCCCCATCTATCCAAAGCCCTTGCCTCTTTATCAGGAGGAACAGGATTTTTAACAACAGAAGCCTTAACACCTTTAGGCCCCTGAGAGACAGTTTCGGGTCTGCCCTAGGACTCTTAAAAGATACTTATGAGCTTCAGGCACCCTATAGTACCTATCTGGTTTAACTGGGGCAGGAGGCAAAGAATCAGGGTTCAGGGAAGCCTCTGCAAAAACATCTTCCACCACATTCAGAACAGGAGGTATAGCTAAAGGCCTATGCTGGGGTAAAACAAAATTCCTAAGCCTCTTCCTGGAATCAGAGAAATCTTGACCTTCCCATTTAAAATGCTCCCTCATAGAATGAAGAGTCTCTGAAAATGAAAAATCCTCAGGAGGAGAAGCTGAAGGAGTAGAATCATCCACATCAGAATCAGAATAAGGAGGATACTCCTGCAAGTCTTCAGAAGACTCAGAAGACTCAACACTGCTCAAAACTCTCAAACTCAGGTTCCACCCTAGGCCTCTTATCAGGAGGGGGCATAGAACCTCTAATCATAGTAATCAAATCTTCTGCCATTTTAAGCATATGTTTCTTAGGCAAAGATCCTGAAGAGCTAGGAGAAACCCCCACTGAAGTTAAACCTGGCCTGCCTCTCAAAGAAGCCTTGGAAACAGAAGGAGGCTCTAACCACCTTAGGAAGAGAGGGAAGAACAGCCACCTGAGAAGCCCCTTCAGCCTGGCCTACCTCCTGAGAGGACACATCCTGTAACAGTAAAGTCTCTCCCTGAGACTCTAAAGAAACTCCTGGCAGAACCTCAGGCTCCACTGAGTTTTCTAAAGAACCGACGTCCGGGACTGACGGTTCTTCCAATCTAGGCTTTGCTGCTTTGTCCTTGCGCTTTTGGGGGCGAGCGGCGGAGCATCCACGGCATTTTATAATTACAACGCTTCCCAAAAACTAACCTGGCACAGTCTAACCTTCTCTTAATAGTGCGTTTGTTAAATCTAGCACTAGAGCGGCATCCAACAACGTCGCGCTCAGGCCCTAAACAAGGTATTCACAAGGTATGGTATTCCCTATGAGGTATCTGTTTCCCACAAGAAATACAGTTATTCACTTTTTCTGACATCCGTTAAATACTGAGGCAAGAAAAACTAAATATTCCCAACGGGTACTTAGCCAACTTTGATTCGGTCTGAAACTCCGACTTCAGAAAATTTCAGAACGCCAACCTGCACTCGCAAAACTGCTTCTGCATCGGACCATAAAGACTGAGGATATGACGCCGTCATGCGCATTTGTACCCTGACGCCCTGACGCCAGATTAATGCGCCTTTGACCGACGTCAGCCATATACTTTGGTATTCGGGCCGACTGGGACAGCGGACTACCCAAGTGTTAGGACTGCAGCAATGTGGAATGAAGAACATCAGACCTGCCCTTAGAAGAAGCCTTAGAAATAGTAGCAGAAGGCCTAACCACCTTAGGCATAGAAGGGAGAACAGTAACCTGAGAGGCCCCTTCAGCTTGACCTGACTCCTGTGAGGCTACATCCTGCAAAATCAAAGTTTCTGAGACTCAACAGAAACTTCAGCCGATCCACCTGCTCCACTGTAGTTTCTGCAGGACCGCGTCCTAAAAACGGATAATCCACCTGTCTAGGTTTCAAGGATTTGTCTTTGCGCTTCTTCTCGGGAAGCGGCGAGGATCCGACGGCATATTATAATTACACCGCTTACCAAAGACTAACCTGGCACAATCTAACCTTCTTTTATAGTGCGCTTTATTAAACCTAGTAATAAAATCGACAATTTCGACTCGTGGTCCGTCCCAAACAAGGAATGCAAAGAGGATAATCCCTATGCGTATCTGTTTCCCACAAGAAATACAATTATTCACTTTTCTGACATCCGAATTAACTGAGGCAAGAAAAACAATAATATTGGGTACTTAGCCCAACTTGGTTCGGTCTGAAACTCAGAATACGAAAATTTCAGAATGCCGAATGGCACTCTGCATCGGACCATGCGGCAAAAGACTGAGGATATGACGCCGGTCATGCGCTTTTATACCCTGACGCCTGATGTCAGATCTGAGCGCCATGACCGACGTCAGCCTAATACTTTGGTATTCGGGCCGACCGAGGACAGCGGACTACCCATATGTAAGGACTGCAGCAATGTGAGATGAAGAACATCTGAACAAAGCAAAATGTAAGCCTGCTATAACAGAATTGCTCTCTTTGCTGCAAATTGCAGATATAGAACTCTTCACTGTACTGCTTTGAGTCAGCTCCACTGGCTTGAACTGCCCAACCTCCTTGCCTACAATCAGCTCTGCCTCTGTCACTCTATTACCTCCCCAATAACTGTCCTGCCATCAAAAGCCTAGTACAACTCAGCCAAAAGGCCTCTTAGATCATCAAGCAAACTACTACTAGAAGTCACCTACAGCTATAATAGCTTTGGAGACACAGTATACAGTAGTTCAGTGTCTAAAAATGGAACACTCCCCACTAGCATACAAAACACATTGTCCATAGCCTCCTTTAAAACCTCATTAGGCAACATCTCAAGCAAAGTTGGTTATGCAATGAGTGCTCCCCAGGCTAGTGAAAGCGGATAAAGTACACATCCTAAGCCTAGAGTACTTGATAACAGTTCTCACTCTTACAAACTCTGACTAATGTACAATGTATGTACTGTACCCATGTACTATGCATGTATTCTACCTATGTTCCAAATTTCAGCTGTGCACCACAAATCTATTAAATTACCTTTATTTTTAAATTAATGTTTTCTTGTTTCTTCTCTCTGCTGTAACTGATGATGTGCTGCATACCACTGTAAAAACATGTCTATTGTAATTTGTGTGTATACTGAGCATGTCTAAATATCTAAATGTAATTATTTTTCTGTGTGGAGCTTTTCTCCTTGGGCCTCTGCTGAAAAAGGGCCTTTTCAGCTCAGACACCCCTGGTTATCAAATGTAAAATAAAATAAATAAAGGCAAAAAATACAGCCTCTATGGGACCCGATAACATCCCATGCTGCGTCCTACATGAACTCAGGCAGGACCTTGCAGCACCACTATGCACCCTATTCAACCAAAGCCTGAGTACCGGCTTCATCCCAGCTGAGTGGATGACAGCAACAGTCATTCCTCTCCACAAAGGTGGAGTGTCCACCGATTCAGGAAATTATAGACCCATCAGCCTAACTAGCCTGATCTGCAATGCCATGGAAAGAATAGCTGTGTAAAATCTTACCATAACCATAGATGCCCTTCTCCTCCATATTGCAGTATTCTAGCTGTGGGATTTCCTGCCCTCAGGCGACTCATATGTCAGCTCCTATACAAAAGCTTCAGCTTGGCTGTTGCTGCATGCGTGGGACGTCAGACGCAAGCCCATAAACCAGGGGCCTTAAATGTGACGTCCGTATGCACAATCCTCAGAACATGAAGGCCAGCAGGTAGAGATGAAGGCCCAGCAGGAGGAATGCCAGTGGTTTTCAGGTGTGTGACTTTGGTGTCCTACAGTAGCCCAGACAGGTCCAGTTATTAGCTGGGACTGTTAAAGAGAGAATTGGGGGGGGGGGTAAGGTGGGTGGGAAGGAATACTGCAACATGGAAGAGAAGGACATCTACGGTTATAGCAAGATTTTACACAACTATTCTATGTCCTTCTATTCCTATGTTGCAGTATTCTAGTTGTGGGAGAGTACCACAGCTTACAAGGATGAGAGGGTGGCCGATGCTGAAGAGGATTCTACAAAGCCCTGCAGGATTGCCCTGGCGAATCCTGCCCATGCTCTGGAGATTTGGTCCAGTTTGCAATGTTTGGTGAAAGTGTGGATAGTGGACCATGTGGCTGCTTCCATAATGGATGCCATGTCCAGACCCTTTATGAAAGCCCTGGAGGCAGCTACAGCCCTAGTGGAATGGGCCTTTACACCCACTGGGGCTTTTTCCCCATGGAGGGAGTAACAGAGACGAACAGTTTTCCTGATCCAGTATGCGATGATTTGTTTGGAGACTGCCTTACCCATGGCTCTGGGGTGAAAAGAGACAAAGAGCTGCTTAGATTTCTTAATGGTTTTGGTTTTGACCAGGTAGAATCTTAGCTGCCTGTGCACATCCAAGGAGTGCAGCATCCTCTCCCCTTCATTAGTGGGGGAGGGAAAGAAAGTGGGTAGATGGCTAAATTGGTTGAGAGACAAGTCATTGACCATCTTGGGCATAAAGGAGGGATTAGTTTGCAGGGTGACTCTGTCTTTGTGGAAGGTGGTGTAGGGGGGGCAGTCCACCAAGGCCTGCAACTCTGACACCCTTCTGGCTGAAGTGATAGCCACCAGGAGGACAGTTTTCCATGTACACATCTGTAAGAAGGAAGACCCAGACAGTTCGAAAGGGTGCTGGGTTCGTTTTTCCAGGATGTAGTTAAGGTCCCAGGGTGGAGGGATAGGTTTCTTTGGTGCTTTCATGTGTAAGACCCCTTTGAGGAATAGCTTAACGTCGATCCTGGCTAGTAAGGGGTAAGCAGGCTGATATAGTGGAAAGGTGCACTTTCACTGAAGAGTAAGAGAGTCCGCTTTTGATCAACTGACACACATAGCAGAGGACCAGGGGATCATCAGCAGAGCAAGGGTCCCTTTCCTTGTCCAGACCCCACTTTGTAAATCTTTCCCACTTAGGTAAGATTTTCTGGTGGTAGGTTTCCTTGCCTTCCTCAGGTCTGCAAGCACATCCTCTGAGTAGTGGTGTCTAAAGGGAATCAAAAGTTTATCACCCACAGAGTCGGGGATAACATCTGCAAGTTTGGGTGGAGGAGAGTTCCTTTGTTTTGTGTCAGTAGGTCCACCTTGCATGGCAACTTGTAGTGATTGCCCTTGGCAAGATTGTGAAGTAGGGGGAACCAGTGCTGCCTTGGCCAGTAGGGCATCACTAGCAAGATTTTTTTTGTCCTTCTGGATTTTCAGGAGGACTGTCTGAATCGGTGGGAAGGGAGGAAAGGCATAAAGAAACTTCCCCTCCCAAGAGATGTTGAAAGCGTCCACTCTCCATGCTAGATGGGAGACGGTCTTTGTGCAGAAGGTCTGCAGCTGCCTGTTCTGGGGGGAGGCAAACAGGTCTACTTGTGGAGTACCCCACTGGTGGACTATGTCTAGGAAGGTCCCCCTGTCCAGCATCCATTCGTGCTGTGGGGAGGAAGTCCTGCTTAGGAGATCTGCTTGCTGGTTGTCCTGTGAGGGGATGTAGGTCACCTTCAGGACTAAGTTGTGGGGAGAGGTTAGGTCCCATATCAGTAGATTCAGTCCGCACAGCTGATGGGCCTTTGTTCCTCCCTGTTTGTTGAGATACCACATAACAGTGGTATTGTCGGTCACTATCAGGAGTACCCCGGTACAAGAAGGGGAATGATGGTCTGTAGAGCTAGGAAGATTGCTGTCATTTCCCTGACATTTATTTGCTTGGCCTGTAGACAAGGGTTCTATTTTTTTGAACCCTGTAGGATGCCAGTCTCACCCCCCAACCTGAATCTGAGGCATCTGTATGCATTGTCTGAGTTGGGGTGAGGGGTAGGAGTGGAATTCCTGGGTTTAGTTGGACTTGCTGGATCCAACAGCTGATTTCTGTCTTTAGACAGGGACGGAGAGGAATGACTTATTCTAAGGTGTGTAGGTGTTGGGACAAAATGTTTTTGAGGTACCACTGTAGCTTGCGTATGTGCATTCTGGCCAGTGGTAGCATGGAGATGGCTACTGCCATTAAGCCCAGGAGCCGAAGAAATTACCTTGCCGTCACCTTCTGGGAGTGTAGGGTTTCCTGGAAGTGGGAAGTTAAATACATAACTTTGTCTTGTGGGAGAAAGTCCTTGATTTTGTCCACTGATTCTGCAGCCTAGGAAAAACTTGTCCCGGCCTGGGTTCAAGGAGAATTTTGGGAGGTTGATGGTGAACCCTAGATTTTGCAGAAGAGACATGGTGAAGTGCAAATGCCTTGAGAGAGTATCTCTGGACTCTGCTAGTATTAAGATGTCGTCTAGGTATGGGTAAATCTTGATTCCCTGGGTTCTGCAGAAGGCAATGGCTGGGGCTAGGCACTTTGTAAATACTCGGGGATAGTGGATAAACCAAAGGGCAAGGCAGTAAAATGGAAATGAGAGGAAGGTCCAGAGAAACGTAGGAATTGTCTGTAGGAAGGCCTGATGGGTATATGCAGGTAGGCTTCTTTTAGGTCCAGGGTGGCCATGAAGTCCTTGTCTGGGATAAGAGGCAGCAGTGTGTGTAGAGACAGCATTTTGAAGGATGGCACCTGAAGGTGAAGATTTAGAAAGGAAAGGTCCAAGATGGATCTCCAGGGCCCAACTTTTTTGGGGACCAGGAAGAGGCGGGAGTAGAATCCCTTTCCTTCCTGTCCTGGGGGACAGGTTGTATGATGCCTAGCTTTAGTAGGTCTGATAAAGCTTGTGGCAAGAGATAAAGCTGTTTTTGGGGGGAAATGGGATGCCTTTCCTGGAGCGTTTTTGTTTCCACGATAGCAAGTAACCTTGTTGAATAATGGATAGGACCCATTGGTCTATGGTGATGGACTGCCAGAGGGGGAGACAATGGGAAAGGCGTGCAGAGAGTGGAAAGTGGGCAAGGCAGTCACACATTATCGGGACCTCCTCTGTCCTGAAAGGATCGTCTTGGCTGACGGAGTGGTGCAGTAGGTCTGGACAAGGTAGGCCTTTTAGTCCCTCTTCTAAATCTGGAAAAGGAAGAAGCTGTCGGAGGAGGGTTACACCTTACAAAAGGTAGTTTTAGCAGGGTAGTTCCTATAATACTTGGGAATGGGAGACACCAGCAGATGTTTTATGTCTTGTAATTCTTTACTTTTTTCCTGCAGATTCTTGAAAAGGTCTGCAGATTGTTTACCAAAAAGGACACTGTGATCCAGGGGGGCGTCCAAGATCTTGGACTTGAAGTTTTCTGGCAGATTCTGTAATCTCAACCAAGATTACCTCCTGAGGGCAGAAGCAGACGCTGCAGAGCAGGCAGATGCTTCTGCTGCATCTGATGGAGTGCCTGGCTACTTGCTGAGCCAAGGACAGTTTGGAGGTAATGTCAGTCTTAATGGGATGGTCAGGAAAGGAAGCCAGCATGGAGGAAGCTTGAGACAACTATGTCTAGAGCATACTTAGTCATGTGGGTCTGATAATTTATGGCTCTGAAAGCCAAGGTGGAGGATGTGTATACCTTCTTTCCCATCCTATCCATATATTTGCTATCTTTATCTGTGGGTAGGAGGGAGGCGGAAGGCAGCAGTCTAGACTGTTTATCAGGAGCGGCGGCAATCAGAGCTGGATCCGCCAATGGGGGTTTAACTAGGAATTATTGCTCCTATGGCACTTTATAGAAGTGATCAGGATGCTTAGGGGCCGGAAGTTGGGAGTCTGGGGCCTTAGAAGCTGAGTTAAAGGCATCCAAGTATGCAAGTAGAACCGGAGGGACAGCTGAAGTGGATGGTGATTCAACCTGAAGCATCTCAAAGTACCTCCTTTTGATATCTGACATTTGGGAACAGTCCCATTTGAAATAATCTTTCATCTTGGTGATGGTCTCACCAAACTTAATACCCTCAGGTGGAGAATCCCCTTCCACAGATTCCTCATTAGGGGAATAGTATTCCTGGGGAGAAGCAATCTGGGATGTACAAGAAATTGAGTCCTCTGGGGAAGAAAAGGAAGAATCAAGCTCTTCTTCCCTGACTTGAGAGGTCATGGGTGTGAGGGATGAGGCAGATGCAGGCCTAGGGCTCAGTAAAGGCAGAGAAGTGTGGGCTGAGGCTGAAGAGCTGAGGGCCATAAAGGCCTTCATGACAGATTAATTAATGGCCTGCCAATCTGGTATGGCTTCCATAGAGGGGAAAGTTATGCTTGGTTTTCTGCTTTTTTTGGCTGGGGGAGAAGTAGGGACCGGCCTGGCATCGAGCTTCGACATTACCATTTCTGGAGTCTGGATCCCGGTCAGAGGTACCACCAAAACTGGTTCCCCCTCAACTTTGATGGTAGTCAGTGTCTGGCTGAGCTCTGAGGATGTGCTGATCATCGGGTGAGTAACAGCTTCCTCAAGGGATATCGTTGAAGTAGACGGATCCACTGAGCGCACCTCAACTCCTAGATTGGCAGTTGGCGGGGCATCAGGAAGAGGAGCGGCAGGCAAGGAAGGCCTAGGAACCTTGGCCTTTTTGTGCGGAGGTTTGGGTGCAGCCTCTGAAGCGGGAGCCACTCTAAGGGCTAACCGTTTCAAGCGCTGATTTTTTACGTAGAGGTTTAAAGCAAACAGATGGCTGCATAACGGCTTTGGCACAAATGATTGACAAATTGAGCAGGTAGAATGATCGTGTTACCAGCCTAAGCAAAATACACACCTATCTTGGGCATCTTTATGGGGTATTTGGCGCCAGCATTGGCACTTTCCTTTTTTTTTTTTGCTGAGCAACAGTAGACAGTAAAACCAAAGGATATCAATACAAGAAGCAGCAAGAACAACAACAGAAACCTGTCTAATGAGAATCCCCCTTTTCCCATGCAACAGAAAGAAATATCAGGAACTCAAAGGATACCCTTCACACTAATGAATGCTCTACCGATAAAAAGCAGATCAAGGAGCAGAGGAAGGAAGACCAGAGTTAGGCAGATACCAAACATAGAAGCAACACGGAACACAATGGTAACCCGCAGCAAGAACACAAAAGTCTGGTAATATATCACATGTCACTTTTGAATAAAGGGCTGTCATTTATTCCAGCCCAGAGAACTGTGTTAGTTGACATTCTTAAAGAACTTAAGTTATTTGGTCGCAACTTATCTTCAAAAACTATGTTCAAAGGACAGATGACTGATAATGTGAATATTTAAAAAAAAAAAACAGTACCTTTGTACCTAAATTACATCCTTTGGTAGAAGCCTATGTGTCAGTATGTGAGAAGCAAATAAGGGAAGCATTTAATTCAGATAGAAGAGCTGTCTTTTATAACTTGAGTAAAGAAGAATCTGATGCTCTATATGACCTGAGGGAAATGCATTCAGTGGAAATTAGACCCGCAGATAAAGGAGGGGGAACTGTGATTATGGATAGGGAATTTTACATCCAGCAAGTGATGAAACTACTGAATGACTATGAAACCTATACCTGTATATCAGTATATATAGAAAAATATGTTATAGACAGGATTGCCGTTTGACTTGCTGACTACAAATTTGATTAAAATATTTAAATAAATCATGTTATGTAGAAACTCACACCATTTAAGTTATATATGGCCTTCCCAAGGTACATAAAGATATCATATGTCCACCCATGAGACCCATATTGTCTAGTAGAGGTTGGGCAATAGAAGCCATGTCAATATATGTAGAGAATAATCTTCATCCAGTGCTTGAAAAGTGTGAAACAGTACTGAAAGACACAATCATTTCTCCAAACATTGTATCGAAAGACAATTTCGATAAACAAAGAGTATCTGCTTGTAACCTTAGATATTACATCACTTTTCACAGTGATTCCAAATCAGTGGGGAATAGAGAACATTAGGAGCTTGCTATGTTCTAAATGTGCTTTCTCTAATGATAGAGTGAATCTGTTATGCAGTCTGCTTGAAATAATTTTGGACAATAATGTTTTTGTCTTTAAAGTAGATTTTTACCTACAAAAGGTTGGCGTAGCTATGGGCACAGCTTGTGCAAACAGCTACTCCAACCTAAGTTTAGTCCAATGGGAAGAAACATTTCTACTACAGGGAAATGAATTTAGCAAACATGTTCTGTGGTAAGCACATTTTGTGGATGACATGTTTCTATGGGAAAACTCAACAGAGATGCTGAGTAGATTCTTAGAGTACCTACATACACCATTTTTAAAATTTACCTGCAAGTACTTAAATGAACAGATAGAATTCTTTGATGTTCTAATGAAAAAAATCAGAAATAGGGCAGATGGGTACTAGCCTGTATAGAAAACCAAGTAGAAATAATTCCATATTACATAAAAACAGCATGCATCCAAGACATGTTAGCAAAAATGTTATGAAAGGGCAGTTCCTGAGAGCCTCAAGATTACATAGTAAAAATAAAGAGTTGGAGAGGTCTATGGAAGTGTTAAGAGAACTACTTGATAGAGGATATAAAGACAGAAATAGACACCACCATAGAAGGAATACATCAAGAATGTCATGGGAAGGGTAGACCTTACTTCTCAGAGCAAACTACAAGAGATAACCCTGAAACTCCAGGGATGAGAAACTTAGGTTCCCCATTACATATGCAAGGATGAGAAACTTAGGTTCCCCATTACATATGCAAGTGATGTCAGTCAATTTTGTGATATATTTAGGAAGAACTGGAACATATTGTTAGGTACTAAATAACATGAAGGCATCGAACTCTGGACCTCACTTCTCATTTACAAATAAAAAAAATCACTTAAAAGGCAATTATGTTATAAAACTCAAACACACAAGTCCCTGAACACATCATGTTGGACAGGGACATATATGTGCAGGAACTGCAGAGCTTGTAAGTACATTTTCTCATGTAGCACTATCTCCTTGCAATAAAGAATTTTTTCTACTGTGGCAGTTCGACTTTTTATACATAGTACACTTTCCTTTTTTACCTGACATCAGCTAAAGGCTACAACAACCAAGTCTAAGCAATAACAATTGGCAAAACAAGAAATAACAGAAACCCAACGGGTTACTTAGCTTTATCGATGCAACATCTGTGAAGGAGCGATCGTACGATGCGTAGGTAGTCTGTGGCTGAAAAGTTCTGAGGATTGTGCATATGGAAGTCACATTTAAGGCCCTGGTTTATGGCCTTGCGTCTGACGTCCCACGCACATTGCAACAGCCAAGCTGAAGCTTTTGTATAGGAGCCAATGTACGAGTCGCCCGAGGCCAGGAAATCTCACAACTAGAATACTGCAACATAGGAATAGAAGGACATTGGATTATTATGGATCTCATTAACAAGGACAATGGCAACCTCCAAACACTCGATCCCACACAGTTTGGTTTAAAGGGGAAGTCATGCCTGTTACATTTGGTCAACTTCTTTGAGACAGTCACCAAAGCCATGGACGAGGAGAAGACTATACACACCACCTACACTGACCTGCCCAAAGCCCTCAATACTATACCCACGTGGGTATAACAAATAGACTCTTTCAACTAGGCATATGTTACCAAATGGGTAGCAAACTGGCTCACTGATAGAACCCACCTAGTCAAAATAGGGGAAGCCACCTCAAGCAGTAAACCCGTAATGTTGTTTGGGATATACTTTTCTGAGGTGCAGGCCAAAACCAGTGGGCTATGGCTGACCAAGTTTGCAGATGATTGCAAGCTGGGTGCTGTCATCAATTCCCCTAGTGATGTGGACATCCTTCATGAGGGTCTCAATCAAACAAATGACTGCTGCCACAAATATGGATCAAACTGAATGCCAAAAATGCATCAACATCCGCTTTGGGGAGAGTGACGTCCACACAAATTATTACACTAATAACAAGGTCCTGAGCATGCAATCAGTCATGAGGGACTTGGGCATCCAGGTTGATAGCAAACTGACTTTTGACCACCATGTTGCCTCCACTGTATGGAAAGCTTTCTACATGGCCCGCCTCATTAGTAAGGGTATCTCATCCAGGGACAAAGAGGTTATAACATCCCTGTAGTCTTCCCTTACAGGGCCCATTATTCGGTACAATGCCCCTTTCGGCATGTACCTCATGAAGCACATACAGCAGCTAGAGACCACAGAGGTTCCACACCAGAAGAATCCAGGACATCAAACATCTACCCTACACAGGTAGGCTAAAAGCCCTGTCCCTCTGCTCAGTCTCATACAGACTCCTCAGAGGTGACCTCAGTCTGGCATACAAAGCAATCTCAGACCCCACCTTGATGTGACTACAGCATATACGCAAGTCAAGCTCCACTCGAGTAACCCACATGCATGATCCCAACCTGGTCTGTGACATCAACAGGACTTGTTGGCGGGACACATTTGTGTCCCAGAGACTCCCCCTTCTATGGAATAGACTCCCTCCCTAATGGAACAATGGAATTATACAGCTAAAATGCTGGATATACTGAATTCTGACAATAGGTATGTTACGGTATCTAGAAACGAACTTAACATCTCCTATAAGAAAACGGATTTAACCCTGGAGGATAATTTACTTCAAGGGCTGATGGATATGCAGTTATACCAGTTCTTGCGGGTACCTAGGCCAGTAATTCTGACTATTTTTGGGATCCCCAAAATACACAAGGGGTAGAAAACCCACCTTTAAGACCCATTGTTACTTCCTAAGGATCAAAAACACAACCGCTAGCAATTTATTTGGATACAAAATTGAAGTGTTTCTATTCTAGATATCCACATATTCTTATCGATTCATGGGATTTTCTTAAAATTGTAACCACCGAATATAAAGATAATGTCATATTTTTAACCAATGACGTAAAAGATTTATTTTCGACTATACCTCACAAAGTTGGTTTAACATGGTTTAAGGAGATGCTGGTGGAATTTGGGTTTCTAACACCAGATGAGTTCAGACTAACCCTAGAAAATATGGAAATGGTACTGAAATATAATTATATTTATTTTCAGGGAGAACTATACCACCAGCTAGATGGGATTGCCAAGGGGTCTGCCTGTGCCCCCATTTATGCGAACATTATGTTACACTGGGAAAAACATTTTGTATTTAATTCAGAATTTAATAAATACATACTTGGCTATTATAGATTTCTGGATGATATATTCATTTTATGGCAGGGAACTGAAGAGTTGATTCCAGTTTTTATAGAATATCTGAATCGCACAACCGGGTTTCTAGATTTTACACATGAGCTTGGTATAGATGAAACCTATTATCTTGATGTTAAGCTAGTCAAAGACTACACCAACAAGGTACTTAGGTCTGATGTGTATAGGAAAGAATGTTTTTCTAACTCGTATTTGCACTATGATAGTGACCATCTGTATACACTGAAATGGAATATTGTTAAAAGACAAATGATTAGAATTGCAAGAATGACCTCGGATAAAACAGATTTTATTAACGAAATTGAATATGTACACACTTTTAGTGAAAGAGAGTATGCGGACCACCTAATCAACTTCATTAAAAATAAAATTATACAAGGAAGGGGATCTACGTACCTACCTTTACTGACTGGTGGGGACATACAAGGTGTTAAAAAGAGTTTGATGGGAATGGAACAAGTTGTACCAACATTACCCTATTTGACATTTACATACCATGCTAATATTGGATGGATAAAAAAATGTATTAACACCACCTGGGATATGTTTAGGAGGATGCTCACCAAGGGTGAATTTTTTCAGAAACCCCTCTGGTATAGTTTCAAAAGAAATTACAACCTAAAGACTATATTAGAAAAGAAAAAGGGAACCCACAGTGAAGGGGCAAGTCCAAAACTTGGTACCTTCAAATGTGGTAGGTGTTCCCAATGCCCCTTCATAGCTGGGATGAAAGAATTACACATACCCAGTATTTCTTGTAGAGTTAATAGTAAGTCTTATTCCAGTTGTTGCACAACA
Organism: Protopterus annectens; assembly: GCF_019279795.1. NCBI lineage: Eukaryota > Metazoa > Chordata > Ceratodontiformes > Protopteridae > Protopterus > Protopterus annectens. The sequence goes on along the minus strand of NC_056728.1, from coordinate 1,795,037,960 downwards.
GGAGTGGTATACCTAGCATACTGTACAGTATGCTGGGCATATTATGTTAGGAAGACGGAGCGTAATTTAAGAGTACGGATTTATGAGCACATTTACGACAAACAGGAAAAATGAAAACAACGCTCTGTACAGACATCTTTTAACATGCAAGACAGCGGATTATAAATTCTGGGTATTGGAAGAAGTTAAGCAAAATGAGAGAGGGGGAGATTGGGAAACCCGATTAGAATTTTGAGAAATGGTTTGGCAGTTAAGGTTTTTCACTTCCACAAAGGCAGAGAGAAAAGTACCTGAAACAAGAATAATCTAGCAAGAGTAAATCTGCAGCCAAACACAATACCATATAAAAGCCAAACCCAACAACCACTGAATCAAAGTGGTTGAAACCCACCACACCTATGCACAGTCTGGGGGATAGCGGGTGGGTGCTCCCACTGATGCAGTGAGGAATTTGAAGATCTACTCTCACAGGTAAGTAGAACTTCTGCAACAGTACTTTATCATTCCCACTGCCTCAGCTGCATTTATTCCCAAAGCTTACCCTACCCGGGAGGCAGAAGCATAAATATCCGGGTGACCCTGGGGCAAGGCACTAGCAAAGTCTGCTTTGGACCTTGAAAAGAAACCCAGTTTCCAGTGCTTTGTGAATATACGAACACAGAACTAGACTGCTACTTCTAGAGTCCACCCCTTTCCAATACATCATCAAGGAAGATAAGGTCCCGGTCGATTGATCCTTAACCTTGCTTGCAAGAGATCACCATGGTGGGAGCAACAGAAAACAATAGCAGCAGACAACCAACCATCATGCAATAGTTTAGAAAGGTTGACTTTTCTTAACCCCCTACGGGTGATAAAACAGCTGTTCAGCATTCCCAAAGGGCTCTGTTCCGTCAAGATAGCAGCTGAGCTGCCAGTGCACATCCAAGCAATGTAGAAATCTTTCCTCCTTTGTTTTTGTATCAGGACAGAACACTGGGAGATTGATGACTTGATTCAAGGTACATTCAAAAAAATTTAGGAATGAGTGATAGATTAGTGCATAATACAACCCTGTCCTTGTGAAAAATCAGACAGGGTTGGCCCATCACGACAACTTACAGCTCAGAGACTCCTCTTGCAGAGATCAGAGCAATGAGTAAAGCAGTCTTCCGAGTAGTGAAATGTAAACTGGCCAGACAGGCAGGTTCAAAAGGAGAAAAGGTTAATTTTTCAAGAACAAGGTTGAGATCCCAGGGACAAGGGATGTGCTTTTCAGGAGGTGTCTCATATAACAATTTTATAAACTGACTACAAACAGATGAAAGAATGAGATCCACGGCCAAACAAGCTGAGATGGTTACAAGATTCACTTTGATAGAAGCATATGACAACCCATCAACCCATCTCCAAGTAGCTCACACAAATATTTCAAAACCACAGGGGGATCAAAACCCTTTCGGGACCTCTGGTATTGGCTAGGCATCACCTAGAGAACCTCTACCACTTGTAAACAGTAACATTTTGTAGTTGCAGGTTTTCTTGCCTCCTTAAAGACCTCCTACACATCCTCATGGAACAAGAGCCTATCATTCACCCCGATGTTGTGTGAAAAGATCCAGTCTGTGAGGAAGCTTGTGGTGATTTCCCTTGACTAATTCCATTAAAAGGCAGAGCCAACTTTGCCAGGGCCAAAAAGGGATTAAACACAACAATCGTTGGTAATTCTTTCTGAATCTTTAGAAGTACCTACAGAATTACTGGAAAGGGTGGGGAAATGTATACAAAAACATTCCCGACCATGGGAATGATAAAGCATCTGTCTTTTAAGCATGGCTGCAAGATGTCTTAAACAATTGTTTTTCATCTGTTTAGAAAGTAGGTGAACAGATCTACTTGAGGTGTTTCCCACACCTGGATCAAGTCCTAGAAGACATCTACATGGAGCTTCCACTTGTGATGGTCTGTCCAGGATCTGCTTAGTCTGTCTGCCAATGTGTTTTTTTGCTGTGAAAGAATGTACGAGGTTTGAAGAGTCAGCATACTGTAGAAGCCAGTTCTCACACCTTCATTGCCAACTAGCAAGAGGACATGACTACCTTTGCTTGTTCAGGTACCACATTACTGCAGCATTGTCTGTGACCACTAGAAGAGGACCCTGAATCCATATGTGGTGAAGACCTTTAATCCATGGGATGAAGGTGTTGGGTCCAACATTACCACTGCATTTTTCTCATGTGTAGCGTTGCTAGTGGCACTGATGCCATGAAGCCTGGAATTTTCAGGAACTCTCTTGATGAGGCTACAAGTCAGAACTTTTCCTTCTGGCAGGAAAGCCATCCTTTTTATTGTATCTATTCAACACCCCAGGAAAACAATTTGTTGAGAAGGTTTGAGGAAGGACTTTTGAAAGTTCACTTTGAAGCACAGGTGGGGACAGGAGGGATGCGACTCCAAGCACCTAAATACAGAATCTGCACAAACCAGTAAGTCATCTAAATAAGGAAAATGTGCATGCGTAGAGTTCTGCAACAGGCAACCACTGGGGCCAGATACTTTCTAAACATTCAAAGTGCAGTAGATAGCCTAAAGCAGAAAAATTATAAGGTAAGCCAGACACAGCAAGTCTCAAAAACTTCCTGAAACTAGGAGCAACAGGAATATGATAAGCATCCTTGATATCTAGATTCACCACAAAACAGTGGTCTAGAAGCAACACTAGGACCAACTGTAAGGGGAGCATTCTGAATTTCAGAATTTTTACAAAGATGTTCAGAAAGCACAACTCTAGGACGGGTTCTAGGAGTGCTCCTTTTTTGTACCAAAAAGATTCTGCAGTAAAATCATTTGCCTTTTTGCATATCACAGGCTTTGGTTCTATAACCTCTACTTCTACCATTTGATGGAGGTATGGCAGGAAACATCTCTGTCTGGTCTGGTAGATATGGGGGAATTCCTCTGAAAGCAGAGGATTTTCTATTTACTGCCAAGTGTATCCTCTCTGAATTACTCTCATAATCCATTTGTATGAGACTGTTTGCAGTCAGGCTGCAGGGCTGATAGAGCCTGGGGAAAGGAGGAAGAGAATGAAGAAGGGCTGGAGGGTGGGTAGGGTTGCTCTGTGACTTGGCATAGTCATTCATTTGCAAGGGGTTGATCCTTTTTCAGAAAGGAACCCCTCTTGTTTGGTTTTGAAGGATTATCCTCCTGCCATTTCCTTTTAGATATATGACTTCTGTTTGGCTAGGATTTTTGCTCTGGTCCTTGAAGAAAGGCACCATGTTTAGGCAGAACTTGGGTATATGAAACATCTTGGATACCCCATGTATTAATTTGCCTCCATTATCCCACTGTTTGAGGATCTGTTTAATATCAAGCCCAAACATCAATTCAGAAAATCAAGATATACCCAAAATTTCAGCTTTTAAATAATCAGAAAATTTCTGATTATGTATCCAGACATTGTTTTAACACAACAGAAGCAGCAGCAGTATTTCTAGAGACTGTATCTGCACATTCAAGCACACTTCTCAAAGCAGGTTTTGAAACCTGGTGCAAATTAGAAACAAGTTATCATGTAAGATTTTTCTCTGCAGATAAGGTTGCAGCAAAATTATCCAAACTGTAATATATTTCCACATATAGCCTTGATAATTTAACATTCTAAAAGCTAGATTACTAACAAGAGACAATCTTTTGCCCCAAAGGTTAAAAATGTTTCTCTTATCAGTGGACAGATGAAGCCAATGACTTATTTTATCAGGTAATTGTGGATACCTCAGTTGAGTCAGTAATTAAATGAGAGAGAGAGACTAGTCATATCCAAGGAGACCCTGTATTTTCTCTGAGTCTTTTTAGGGACTGCTACAATAGATACTGGTATCCTACAAGGCAACTTTATAAACATCTTTCATGGCTGATGGGAGGGTAACCACAGAATGGGCATCTCATCCTCTACAAGGTCAAATTCCCTGCCTAGCTTGGGGAAGTTCCTGATTACTTTCAAGCAAACACACCACTTAATCTAGCAATTATCTAAGGAAAAGTGAACACTTGTTGGACCTGAGCTAGGTTCACCTTCCGAAGAATCAGTGACTAGATGCAGGGTCTACTAGGAAATCACCACTGTCCTCCTCAGACTCCTCATTCTATAAAACAAAAGGTCACTAGCCAAACTAGTACTAGAGATATGTATGGGAACACAACCATCAGAATTAGCTGTCTGCAGAACATTCTTAACCAAGGAAACCATGTCAGCCTTATAAAAACAGGTATCATCTGATCATCAGCTGCAAGATGAAGCTTCTGTTTTTTTTTCTTGTGAACTTCACTACTAGACAGACTACCTGGGGACTGAGTATTATGTCCAGCAAGGGGTCTTTTATCCCAAAGGTTCTGCCATACCCACATCAGGTACTGAAACAGTCCCGAAGGATGTGTCTAACCCCTATTCCATAGTGGCCAGCAAAGCTACACTAGATGTAGAAAGGGCAAAAGTTAAGTGGTTTGCAGGCTGAGCAGTGGCCCAGATTAAATCACTAACCATGGGCGGAGGCATAGTTTTTAATTTTTATTTTGCTTTCTCTTTTCATATGCAACCAGATTTTATTTGGAGGAGGGATGCCAGAGTAAAGATCCATCAAGTCAGAGAAGAGAACACTAACCAAGATAATCAACTGATAATACTGGATAATGTTATCACACTAAGTTTCAGGTAATAAGTATGTTTCCAGACAACTAAATGGTGCCAATCTGTGGTATAATCCCCAAAATGTTTGAAACGTGTTTAGAATTATTATACAACTGACAGAAGTTAAAGAATGTTCAGCACAAAGTTCAAACACCAAAGTAGCCAACGTGTCAGGCATACCTCTCAACTTTCTAGATTTTCGCAGAATGTCCAGATTTTTGCCCGATATTTTTGGTTTGTTCCTCATAAAATGTATGGATTTCTGTCAAAACACTGAGGACTGATGTCACTAAATAATGGCATGCATATGAGTTTCATACTTCAGATCCATAGGAAATTGCACGTTAACACAAATCCTGTTAATCTACCGACTTTCTAAGTTTATAAGAGCAATATTTAAAATGTCTCTTTTTTTGGAGCTTTGTGCCCCCCATTATTTTAAGCTTTGTCCATACTTCTTGTGCTAAGAGGTTGAGAGGCATGGTGTCAAGCCAGTGTTAATAATTAGCTCACCACACTTCCCACATTAAACTGTCATAAAATTGCATTCAACAGTGATTTAAAACCATTTTCTTGTCAGAGAGATTAAAATCTCCACAGTACATTCAAATAACTTCATTCACAGTAAAACTGCAATCCTATGTTAAACTCACAGTGGAGTTGTACGTATAAACAATGTATAAATGCTGAAAAATCTAAGTTCTGCACCATTTCCTATCAAAAGATAAAAATAAAACAGAGTTAACAGTAAAGACATGCCTCTAGTGTCTTAAAAGCACACATACATGCTGCACTTCTGAAATAAGCACTGAAAGTTTCCGGAGAAATGGTAAAAACAAGCATTTGTCAAAGACAGAAGTCAAACACTGCCACAAGCATCAATTCCCACAGGAATTACAGTAAACACTGACAGAAATAAAATATCAAAATAAATATTTTTTAATAATCATAGAAACATAGAGCTATGTAATGACTGAGTGACAAAGATTTGGTAGATTATAAGTGATGTATAATGTTTGCAACTGGGAGTGTGTCAGTACAGTTTGTGATGTAAAATGCTTGCGACGAGGAATGCGTCAGTGTGGTTTGTTTTCATTTATATAAATGTGTGATTGCCTATGCAGTAAGTGATGGTTTAAATAAAGATGTTTCTTGTTTAAGGGGCTGTACCTCAGTGGTAGAGCGCATGCTTTGCATTTATGCGTTCCTCGGTTCAATCCCCAGCATCTCCATCACATTCTGGGCAGCGCAGTGGTACAGCGGTTAACACTGTCGCCTCACAGCAAGAGGTTCTCCGGTTCAATTCTCGGCTGGGATACCTTCTGTGTGGAGTTTGCATGTTCTCTCTGCATTTGCATGGGTTTTCTTCAGGTACTCCAGTTTCCTCCAACATTATAAAGACATGCATCTACAGTGTTTCTCCCCAGGCCTCCAGTGAAAATAGGCTCTGTCCTAGTCGGACCTTCCCACTCAAAAAATGTTATAAGTTCATAGGTATGTACTAGGCTAATGGCCCTGGAGTCTTTACAAGCCTAGTCCATAGGATTACCCTGGCATCGTGCCTCCTGACCTTAGCTCCCAGTACCTCTGTTGAGTAAAGCCACCGGAATGATCCCTGGGGTGAATTTTCTATTTCCCATCCACTCATCAAGATTTCTCTTGAAAAGACCAGTGAGGTGCTCTGCTTGACATGTAATGGAAGTCTGTTCCATAGCATGGGCAGTCTCTGGGTTATGAACCTGTCCCAAACAGCATGTTTTGTTGATTGTGGTAATGAGGATGAGGTCTCTGGAGCATGTGGTGCGGATGGATTGGGATTTCTTTAGATGCAGCATTTCTAACAGATCTGGGTCAGACATGGCTTTGTAAGTTAAGCAGAAATTGCCTCTAAGTAGGCAATATGAGACAGAGAATAGTTGGAGTTTTTTTTGAGTCTGTCCATATAGGACAAATGTTTAAGGCCTAGAATCCTCTTTGTGAGATACTTTTGCGGCCTCTCCAGTTGTTGCAGGTGTTTAGTGAGGTACATGCCAAATGGGGCAGCGTACTCAATGACTGGCCTAATGAGGCAAGAGTAGAGGGAGAAAATGACCTTTCCACCTGGATGCAAAACCCTTAGTTGACATGTGCCTCATAGAAGGACTTTATGACCACAGTGGCAATGTGGTGGTCGAAAGAGAAGTTGCTGTCAACCTGTGTTCCCAGATCTCTTATAGTTTCATAGTTTCATAGTAGTGTACTAGGCTATCTGCCCTGGGGCATTTACAAGCCTAGCCAATAGTGATGTAGCTTTCGCCACCCCGTATTATATAGCTGCACCTCTCTAGTAGTGACACATGTGGGACCCCATTATTTAGTATACTATACCTCTGTCTAGTAGTGACACTGAGGTGACTCCCGGGGTAAACTTACGATCTCCCATCCATGCATCAAGATTTTTCTTGAACAGTGCCAATGAAGGGCTCTGTCTCACATGAACTGGGATTTTGTTCCAGAGTACAGGTAACCTCTGTGTTATGAATCTATCCCTCCAGCATGTCTTATTTATATTTGTGCAGAGGTTGAAATCCTTAGCTCGCGTGGTTCTGGTGGATTTGGATTTTTTGAGATGGAGCATGTCCATCAGTTCTTGGTTGGACATGGCCTTATATGTTAGGCACAAAATCACCTCTGAGCAGGCGGTATGCTACTGAATAGAGCTGGAGTTTCTTTAATCTAGCTGGATAAGGCATATGTTTGAGTCCCATGATCCTCTTGGTGAGGTACTTCTGGGGTCTTTCCAGTTGTTGTATGTGCCGGGTGAGGTACATCCCAAATGGAGCATTATATTCAATCATGGGCCTGATAAGGGAGGAATATAGAGGTGCAATGACCTCCTTTGATCTGGATGAGAATCCCTTCATGATGAGATGGGCAAGGTAGAAAGTCTTTCTGACCACTTTGGCAACATGGTTGTCAAAGGAGAGGTCACTATCAACTTGAGTCCCCAGGTCTCTGATTACTTCTTCCGTACTCAGTGGGTTATTGTCTATGTGATAATTTGTGGGTACTTTGTTTTTCCCAAAGGGGATGACTATACATTTTTGGCGTTAAGTTTGAGGCCATGATTCCGCACCAGTTGTCCGTTTCAGTGAGACCTTTCTGTAGGATGTGTGTGTCAGCAGGTGAATCGACTATGGCACCCAGTTTGCAGTCATCTGCAAACTTTGTCAGCCATAATCCTCCCATATTTGCTTTCACATCTGAGAAGTAAATGCCGAATAAGAGCGGTCCCAGGACTGAGCCCTGTGGGACACCACTTGTGACTGGTTTTGAGTCTGACATGGCTCCAGCAATTTTGACCTTATGGGTTCTGTTTTTTAGCCAGTTTGCTACCCATCTTGTGACATATGGATTTACATTTAGGCTGCTGAGCTTGTCTATGATGCCAGAGTGTGGTATTGTGTCAAAGGCTTTAGCCAAGTGCAAGTAGGCAGTGTGGACAGCCTTGCCCTCGTCGATGGCACTAGTGACTGACTCAAAGAAGTCAACCAGGTTTAAGAGGCAGGATCTGCCTTTTACAAATCCAAACTGGGTGAGTTATACAACGCCTTCTATGTTCAGTGGACTACCATCGATGTGGTAATTCATGAGAACCAGGTTTTTCTTAAAGGGGATGACGACACATTTTTTGGCATTGAGCTTAAGGCCATGACACCAGTTGTTGGTCTCAATGAGGCCTTTCTGTAGGATGTCATCATCACTTGGGTAGTTAATAATAGCTCCCAACTTGCAATCGTCTGCGAACTTTGTCAGCCAGAGTCCCTTTGTGTTGGCCTGGACTTCAGAGAAATAGATACCAAACAGGAGAGGACCCAGGACCGAACCCTGTGGGACTGCACTCATGACTGGTCGGCAGTCCGACTTGGAGTCGGCTACTTTCACACTGTTGATTTTATCTGTGAGCCAGTTTGCAACCCACCTAGTGATATAAGGGTTGATGCCTAGCTTAGCGAGTTTTTCTATGATTCCTGAGTGGGGAATGGTATTAAAGACCTTGGCCAGATCAAGGTAGGCTGTATGAACCACCTTGCCTTCATCCACAGCTCTGGTGACTGACTCAAAGAAGTCAACCAAGTTGAGCAGGCATGATCTACCCTTCACAAAACCAAACTGTGTGGGATCCAGAGTTTGGAGATTCCCTATATCCTTGTTTATTAGACTCATCAGGCTAATGGGACGATAGTTCCCCAGAGTCTGAAGTCACTCCTCCTTTGTGGAGAGAGATGACTGTAGCAGTGCGCCATTCGGTAGGGACAAAGCCTGAGGTGAGGCTGTGGTTGAACAGGGCACATAGGTGAGATGCCAGTTCACTTTGTAGTTCATGTAGAACACAGCCAGGGGTATTGTCAGGTCCCATAGAAGCTGTACTCTTGGCCTTGGACAGTGCTGTTTTAACCTGTGCAGCAGTAATACCGGGTGCCTGGCAATCTACTGGTATTGTGATTGGTCCTTTTGGGGGGGGGGGGGTAGATGGATAAAGTTGCGACTGAATCTGTCGGCCAGTATAGTAGCAATATCTGTTGGCTCGGTATAGGAGGTACCATTGTGCAGTAGCTCAGAGCAAATCTGGGTATTGCCGTGGAGATTCTTTACATAACTATAGAAGGCCTTGTGGTTGTCTTTACTATCTGCTGCAATTCTATTTTCATAGCTAGGTTTAGAAGATAAATAAATAAATAAAAACATGAATAATTTATGTAATATTGCTTAGATTATATGATGTATAGCAATATATGTAAAGTATAATGTTATGTTAATATAGTTTGATTACTTTTATAAGAATGTAAATTTGTCTATGTCACAAGTAATTCAATAAAGGTATTTGAAGGAAAAAACCCCAGAAAGAATAATAAATCTAATAATAAAATAAGATGAAGGGGTCCCCAAATGTCTCTTATTGGAGGAGTAAGCTGGAAAGATCAGCAATGGATACTGTGAAGAGTCAAACGACTTTCCTCCTTGGATGAAAGAAAGACTGAACATGCACTTCCTTGTGACAGCTGAAGGCTTCCTTCTCAGATATGCTCAGGTAATCAGCTGCCATAGGAAGAGATAGAGGAGTCTGAGCTCTTGGAAAGCTGGCCAGTACTGGGTTACCTTGGCAGATAACACAAAATGTCACTGAGACAGTGGAGACAATAAACAACATGTAATACTCCAGTAGTGCACTCTATATTATTGTAATGTATTATGACTACAGAGGTACATAACAGGTAAAGTACCTGTTAACTCTAACTAGCTTGTAGGCAAAACTTTCCTGAAGGTACATCCCTGTGATTTATTCCTTAAGGGAAATGTAAGCGTGCTAAATGTGAACACACTGTAGTGATATTAGTCAAACTAAGTGGTTAGCAAGGTATAAAAAGCTGATAATGAAGAACTGAGCTTGCACATTGCAAAGGGTATTTAAATACCTTGATGAATGCCCAGTGTTGATATTTCACAAGGAGGCAGAATGAAAAAAGCATCTCAGGGAATACTCAGCAGCACCACTTTGTCTAAAGTGAAAATAACCTTGCAGTCCACCTGTGCTGCTCGGATTACTATGTTAAACAGTGTCACTGCTGAGTTAGAAAAGTTATTTCATTTCTGTGGATGGCTACACATTAATAAAAAATCTTTCTACTAAACCTTGCTTGGCTTTTTATATTCAGGATAGATACGACCATCTCCAGGAATACTCGAGTTCCTCATTCTGTCAGCAAATGAAGCTCACAGCTCAGAGTTCAGGGCTGCATCTCAAGCATTTTGTAAATGGTCTTCTGATCCTGCTGAAGGATGGAAATCAGGGGTGAGTTTGGTAGCACAGACAGTCGCATGTCAAGACTGCACATAAGCAACATGTAAAGTATATTCTTACTATGGGTCTAGTCTTGGAATGCTCAGAACAGATTATAAATTCAGTAGCCATATAATATGATTAACAGCTTGTAAAATATCCTATCTTTTTGTCCTAGAATACTAGGTAATAATCTCGAGTTCAGCAGAACAAAGAGGTCCCAAGTCAGGGGTGCACTTGAGCAACTTTCAGTGTGTGTTCTTGCCAGAGCCTATCTTGGAGATTTAGCAGGAATCCTCCATTTGTCAAGACAGCGTGCAGCAACTGTTGAAAGGTATACTTCAGAATAGTCTGTCACCTACAGCATTACCCATGCCTTCAAGTAAGTTACATGACAACTGTAGTATACTGTGATGTACTTGTTGTATCTTTCAGCTTTTCCCGGTTAGGGGTCGCCACAGCGGAACTCCGGTCCGCTAATGAGTGGCAGTAGATTTTTACGTACCGAGTTGCCAGCCCTGATGCACAACCTTCAACGAAGGTACGCCCATTCACGCATGTCTCCACACAGAAGACGCTTTAGTTGAGAATCGAACAGGACAATGTCTTACTGTGAGGCGACAATGCTACCACAGCACCACCACTGCAGTTATACTGTGATGTACTAATCCAGTGAAAACTGACTTGTCAGAACATCATCTCACCTAAGCTGTTCAACGTATACGGTTACTGTTTAACTAAAAGCTGTTCAAAGTGCCCAACAGAAGTCTGAATGTCACACAACTGTAAGTTCTTATAAACACAACTTAGATTTGGTATTTACAGTGATTTTGATGAATGAATGCATCACATTTCTGCTACATAAAAAAAAAAATATTTCTTCAGGTCAACGAGCAGGATGCAGTGTTCAGCCAACTGCTGAAGCACATTTTAAAAGACTTACTACAGATAGCAGTATTTGTCCCTATGAATGCGTAAGGTGCAGCTATATCTCAACCTCTCAGCTTTCAAACTCATAGCAGAAGGCTATCAAAATCATAGCACAGGTGTGCAAAATTACCCTTTTACCAATAAAAATAGATCCCTTGTAGTGGTAACAGATGCATATCTACATACCTGAAAAAATATATCCCTACTGCACTGTAAAAAGATACACATGCCTGTTTTTCCTTGGCTTGGTACATGTACCAGTAATAATATAGTTTAGTTATCAGAATTGGTATAAACTTCGTATATTCTTGTTTTTTTTTCTTCACGTTTTTAAAACTGTCACAAGACACACATTTACATTGCAGACAAAAACACAGAAGACACCTCAGCCTAGAAGTGAACCTGAACTCCAAATACTGTTTTTAAAAAGCCACACAAATTTTTTCCTGTCTATCTGGGCCATTTTTAAAGCGATTCCCCTTTTCAAAAAAAGTTTGCTCATTTAATTTCCAAACATGCAGATATAGTTAGAGCAACATTACAAAACTGTTTTGCCACATTATCAAAATGTTGCGCATAAGCTTTTCCATAGTTTTGCACAGAACATATTGCATTTGTCACAGCTCTGTAGCCTTCCTGTTTACCATAACATTATAAAAGTTTTGCATTCTAAAATTACACACATGATCAATTACAGACACTTGTATGAATGCCTACACCTTAGATGCTTGCTTGCAATCAAATGAATGAATAATTCACACTGAGCTGAAAGGAGGAGGGGCAATGAACATAACTCTGATCTGTGATGTATAACAATAAGTGTCATGTTTTCTTGCTTATTTTTACTAGTTATTGCTTATCCTTATGATTTATTGCACTTTCTATTGTCTGCTGCCTACTTTTTAACTGTATTTTATTGCTACAAACTAATCTGCACTGTTATACTGCAATTGTCTGCCTTACTGGGCCTGTTAAACACTTGTTACTGCCTCACTGTAATTTATTTTTTAGCTAAGTTTCACTGTGTGAAAGGTATTAACTGGAAATTTTCTCCATTTGTTAAGCATCTGTTTGTTGATCTGATTTCCTGCCTAGGAGTGTATCATATAACTGATTTGTTTGCAGTTAAAAGGATTTTCTTGAATCTCCTTGCTCCTTTTTCTGTTAAAAACTTTAATTAAGTGTCTCACTACTGCTCTTCTGCTGTGATAAACATTTCTGTAGTGTTTTCTGCCTAAAATAGTGTAGCTGGTAGTAGCATTGTTGCCTTGTTCTTAAACATAGTGGTTTTGCAGCTGCCCGCCTCAACTGTATATTCGATCTGGGACACTCCTCCCAGTCCAGTCTCAGTTCTTTCTACCCAATACCTAGACATTTGGGAAGGCAACCCCCTTAGTTTCTTAACCTTGAATTACCTGCTGCCCCTCAAAAAAAAAAAAAAAAAAAAAAAAACTTTATTCATCTGCTTTTACAGTCTTTTTTGTTTCCTCCTCCTACTCTATTGCTTCATCTTGCTTTTTCTGCTACTTGTTCTCTAAAGTGCTCAATTGCACCTTTTCTGCTGCACTTATTACTGCTCGTTTTTAGCGTGCTTAAATTGTAAGCATTATTCTAAGCCTCTTAGTTTTGGGTTTAAGCACTTGGGCTTTAGGCCTACCCCTTAGCTCTCCTTGGCTTCTCTCCCCCTCAGATTCTGACAAATATGGATGGACAATTTCCTATGGTTTCTCCTGCCAGCCTGGATGATATGGGCATCCTGAGACAGTACATCAACTGCCCCATGTACACAGACAACCATCTACTACTTCCACCTAGGGACTCAAGAACATAGAGTCTATGCTCTCTCCCTCACAAGCCAATATATCTGGCACTGAGAAGGATGTCAACACAATCACTACACCTCAAACATCACCCACAGCTACTCAGCACACACAGACATATGCAGAGGTACTCAACAAAAACAAAAGGAGACCTTGGAGGCAAAAACACACATGAAATTCACAACCCTCCACACCACATACCATGCATAGTCCACAAACCTGTGTCTCGACCACTAAGGCCTAAAACCCAACATATTAGTCCTAGAAGACTCCATTGTGAGACGCACAGATGTGCCTCTCACCAGGCTGGATAAGGAGAAAGTCATGGTTAGTTGTTTGCCAGGTGCTAGAATTTGCCACATCACACACGCACTCAAGTCTCTCAGCAACAGATGCTGTTATAACTCTGACATAGTCCATGTTGGCGTGAACGACTTCAAATGTACCTCCCTGGACTATATGGAGTCAAACATGATTCAGCTCACTGAATACGTGTCCTAGGCAAGTATGTCTCTAGCCTTAAGCAGCATTCTACCATCACCTAGAATGATGCCTCAAAAATGGTTGATTTTAACAATTGGCTTAGTTTCTGGTGTCATTCTAGGGAGTTCTAGTACCTGACATTGTGGGAAGATATTATCGACAGACCACGATACTTTGCTAGAGATGGCCTGCATCTGTCTCACTTGGGCTTCAGGGAAAGGCCTGTGCTTCCCCCATAATGCCTTTTTTAGGAAAAGTCATGAAGTCCATTCTACCAACATAAAAACTTCAACCAAACGCAAATTAAAGATCATGCTGCTAAACGTTAAGAGTCTAAACATGAAACTGCATCCATTGTGAGCATTCTTAACCCCGGAAGATGCGGACATTTGTACAGTGTCAGAAACCTGGTTCAAAGAAGCAGACAACAGCCCAGCCTTACCTGGTTTCTCATCCTATCATACATTCAGATGCCAAACTATGGGCAGCAAAGCCAAAGGAGGTGGAATTTCAATATATATTAAAGACAAACATACCTCCAGGCTGGTCAAACAGTATGACGCACAGGAGATGCTCCAGGTGCAGTTAACCGGTGAAAAGACCCCTATTCAAATCATAGGTAGCTACAGGCCCCCAAATTTGACTCAAGATGCCCACTCCACCTACCTAAACCTCTTTGAATCTCTCAAGATTCAACATTTTACCCTAATCCTGGGCAACTTTAACTACCCAACCATAGACTGGAAAAGCTACTCATGCCAGAACACAAATGCCCAGAGATTCCTCGATTTTATCAGTGCAAATGGCTTGGAACAACTAGTCGATACCCCCACAAGAGGTGATAATATCTTTGACTTGGTATTAAACATGAATAACCACTGCAGCACCCTGACAGTATCATCCTCACTGGTAAGATCCAACCATAAAGTGGTCACATTCGAAGTTAGCATCTCCTCAGACCCCCCCTCTAGCTAGGGTCAAACAAAAAAACTTCTCCAAAGCTGATTACAACCTTCTGAGGGATAGTATAAACAACTTCACAGCCCCCTCTCCCTCTGTAGGAACTAGCACCAATGTCCAAATCTACACCAAAGTACTATATGAGCATTTATACAGATACATGGAATCAGAAATACCCAACAGGACAAAATCATCCTCCACAAGAAAGAATAAGCCTGTCTGGTGGACATCTGCAATAAATAAACTATATAACAAAAAGAAAAAAAAATTGCTGTCCAGGACCAAGGAGGAGTGGGTGCCCAATTGGAAGCAATCTCTCCTTAGCCTAAACAAGCAAATAAGAGCACTAGCGAAATTCTCTAAAGCCAACTTCGAGTACAAATTGGTTGCATCTACTAGAGACAATCATACGGCCTTCTTCACATATGTCCGCAATCTCAAAAGAAGCACCCAGATCTGTTCAGAACTAGTGGTCAAGGATACCACATACACAAATGCTATAGATATAGCCAACCTACTGGCTGACAGATTCAGTGAAAACTTCACCCCTCCCCCCCATCAGTAAATCAGGACATCCCCAGTACCCCCCCTATATCTAGGCATCAGGTCATCACTGCCCCCTCAAACGCAAAAAATACAGCCTCCATGGGACCCGATAACATCCCAGACTACATCCTACATGAACTTACAGTACCAATAGGCACCCTATTCAACCAAAGCCCGAGTACTGGCTTTGCCCTAGCTGAGTGGAGGACAGTCATTGTCATCCCTTTACACAAAGGTGGAACATCCACAGATCCAGGAAATTATAGACCTATCAGCCTAACTACCCTGATCTGCAAGGTCATGGAAGGGATTATCATGGACCTCACTAACAGGGACATTGTCAACCTCCAAACACTCGACCCCACACAGTCTGGCTTTGTCAAGGGGGGGTCATGTTTGTTAAATCTGGTCAACTTCTTTCAGACAGTCACCAAAGCCACTGATGACGGGAAGACTGTGTACACCACCCTACCTAGACCTGGCCAAAGCCACTGACACTATTCCCCACTCGGCATAATAAACTCTCTCCGGTAGGCATCAATCCATATGTTACCAGATGGGTAGCAAACTCACTAATACAACCCACCTAATCAAAATAGGGGAAGCCACCTCAAGCAGCACACCCGTAACAAGCAGTATACCCCAGGGATCGGTCTTGGGACCTCTGTTATTCAGGATATACTTCTCTGAGGTGCAGGCCAAAACCAGTGGGCTACGGCTGACCACATTTGCAGATGAGTGCAAGCTGGGCGCAGTCAAATTCCCTAAGTGATGTGGATGTCTTCCAAGAGGGTCTCACCCAAACAAATGACTGGCGTTAGAAACATGGCCTTAAGCTGAATGCCAAAAAAATGCATCATCATCCCATTTGGGGAGAGTGACATCCCCACATATCACATTAATAACAACATCCTAAGCAGGCAGTCAGTCGTGAGGGATTTGGGCACCCAGGTTGATAGCAACCTGACTTTTGACCACCATGTTGCTTCCGTTGTATGGAAAGCTTTCTACATGGCCCTCCAAATAAGTAAGAGTATCTCATCTGGGGACAAGGAGGTTATAACATCCCTGTATTCTTCCCTTATATGGCCAATTATTGAGTACAATGCCCCCTAGACAGACCACACATGTTCCTCACCAATAGAATCCAGGGCCTCAAACATCTATCCTACACAGATAGGCTAAAAGCCCTGTCCCTCCACTCAGTTTCATACAGACTCCTCAGAGGTGACCTCTGTCTGGCATACAAAGCAATCTCAGACCCCACCTTGATGGGACTGCTGCATATCCCAAAGTCAAGCTACACTTGAGTAACCTGCATCCGTGACCTCAACCTGGTCTGTGACATCAATTGGACTTGGAGGGACAGATTTGTGTCCCAGAGACTCCCCCATCTGGAAGTTAACTCCTTCCACATCAAGCAGAGTACCTCATTATTTCTTTTTTAAGCGCAACCTGGACAACTGGATGGGAAACAGAAAATATACTCCTGGGATTCCACCTGTGTCCTTGATGGACAGGGGCTTAGGGTGTTGACATATCTAAACAGGGGCTAAACTGTTGGCTAGGCTTATAAGGACCTCAGGGCTAATAGCCTAGTAACTTCATATGATGAATGAATAGCTAGAAGGCCCAGAAATACATTTTGGCTTACTGCTTTTGCAAGTATACAGTGAAACCCACTGCAACCCCCCCTCCCCCCACACCTTTCAACCACTTGGCTTAAGAATCAGATACAAATACCCAGACTCTGGTAGAGATTTTAAATACTGTCCTTATATACTTAGAAAGTTTATAGTACAACAGGTTTTGCATTGTTAATCAGTTTGTTAAATACAGGAAGTCCGAAACTCACTTCTGTTATTTGGTGACTGCAGTCAACAATAATTTGCCAGAAAAACACAGATTCTATGAGGATTAGACCAAAAATATGAGGCAAAATTGGTATTGGGGACAGATGAGAGCTATGGCCTCTGCACAAACACACAAGCAACATTTAGAGCTACTAGAATGATTGTGTATAGGAGCCTGTTGCTAGCTTGATGGCAGTTTCTGTGACTGTCGCTTCAGCAAAAATGTTTTGCCAAAAGCACTTAAAATGACAGTGGAGAATTCCTTTTTCTCCACTGTTGTGCAACCCCCCCCCAGCAAAAAAGATTTTCACAGAGTTTTGATGAAAGTCCTTTTGGTAAAAAAATGTTCAGAATTTTTGCTGTCTGGGAAACGGGTGTCAATGTTGTGACATGATTCCTTGTGTTCATCTTACATGTCTGCTTGAAATCAGATGCATGAATACATTAATAATGGCCTAGAAATGTATTTTAGCTTGCTGCTGTTAAAAAAAAACACAGTGCAACCCCCCCCCCCCAATTAGCTCAAGAATCAGAAAGACCCAAAGTCTGAACCAGATTTTAAATATTGCTCCTACATTCTTAGAAAGCTGCTGTAACAAGCTTTCTCTTTGCAAATGTTTTCTGAAGGATATGAAGCCTAAAACTCACGTCTGTCATTATTTAATAGTTACAATCCGCAGGAATTTGCCAGAAAACCACACGAGGGAACAGATCAAAATATCACCCAACTTCTTTGCTTAAGAATTCTGGACAAATCAAAAAATAATACAAAGGACCAAAAAAGCAACTTGAAACTCTTTCAAACTTAAACATTTAATAAAACAACAGGTGCTGCATCAACGTCCATTTTTCGAACAATAAGCAGTATGAAATTCTTAATCACTGGCATTCTGCAATCTCACTATCCATCTAGTTCCCACAGTGCTCAAGGCACTAATCGAATACAAGTTTTTCTGGGTCATAGAGCCTCTGTCTCACCCCTGACTGTATGGATTATAATGGCAGCAGTCTGGGAAACCTTTAATTGCTGACATATTCTGAAGTGGTTAATTCTGCTATTAAAGGTTAGTAAATTTTTGTTTCACCTCTTAAAAAATAGTTAAGACTCATAAAATTTAAAGCAAACACTACCAGCTTGCTTTATCAAACCATAAATATAATTTAAAATAAACACGGTAAATAACATTTTAAAAACAACCAGAAAGGTGAATCCAAATGAACATGTTAATTTATCCATGGTGCTAAAACTGTGGCTGCATACTGAGGGGAGCATATATCAAAAATGTCCAGAGCCCAAGGTACACTTAATATGTAACAATCAGTGCAGAGCATGCATCATCATCCTTTTATAAAGTGCCTCAGTCCTGTATTTGCAAATATGAGATCTGCTGCTGCTTTCTCATACTCTTTGCTTAAGCTTATTTGACACGACAACCCCCAGATCTCTTTCCACTTATTAATTCAGTTGATTCCCTTCAAACGGTTTATCATGCTATTTACTGTTACTCAAGTATATTTAATATGGGTAATAAATTATTTAACATTTATTTGCAGTGAAAAAGTCACTTTTCATATTTTCTGCATCATTTATATCAACCTTGCTACATACTTCTGACATCTACCAAAAGGCATATTTACCTTTAAAGATCTTATGCAGGGTCAGTTATAAGACCTAAACATGGCCAGAACCACTATTAACTCATGTTTCACATATAAAAATCTCCTTTTGTCAGAGAATTAAGTTTCCTGTTGCCCCTCATTTCATGTTATCCAGTCAGTATTCCATCTGTCATAGCAAGTGACCTACTTAAAGGCTATGCAGTTTGCCTACTAACCTACAAACAGTGTCAAATGCAGGTCACATTCATCTTGGAGATTCCACTGTTCTCTCTCTTTGTAACAAATTCCATGATTTTCCCTAAAAATAAGGTCCAAATGATACCATTCCTAGCTTACATCTCGTTACCCATCCTGTGAAGTGGAACTGCATCTTTCCTGTTGAAGTCTTCAGAAAGTCTATTCTCTTCCTTATTGTTTCATTGAGATCTTTAGACAACCAAATTGTCTTGAGGTCTTTTTAACTTGCATGTACATTTACATTTTGTACTGCTACCTTAACATTTCTATATTATTTAAACAATATTAATAGACTAAATAATGAAAACTTATTATTTTTCATTACAATTACTTGATCGAATTTCAACTAAAATGATCCATGATAAAGCATTATAACAAAAACTGTGATGAGTGGAGTTCTGACTTGTTTAAGGACTGTTGGGGTTGCGACTAGTTTTTCCTCTCAGTTCTGTAAGAATTCAAAAATGAATCCTATAAAACCTGTATTACCTTGCCTACCCTTCAATTTCAGAATGCTTTCGGAGCTCTTTCTTTGAAAGGACTGGGAACAGATCTTGTTCTCTACACATTTACTGAATGAAATTACAGTTGTGGTATGAATTTACCACGACTGTAGATGTTTGAATACATTCACTACTGCAGTCCTCATCAATAGTATATCCTGCCTGCAGGTAGCCTGACAACAGCACAGCTTCAGAGCTGTACTCTCCCTCAGTTGCTTCATTTGGTCCCCCTCCCACTTTGGTGATGGAATGTTTATGACAAGCATCAACTTATACCATCTTGGCATCTTCTTTCCCTAGCTGAATAAGCAGCCTAATCCAGACACTGAAACATGAGTGGGACAAAGGGTGTATTCCCCTTGACAAAAAGGCCCACCCATGAGACATTACTTCAGGGTTTATGCAAGCTCAAAGGAACAGGGACTGGTAGGGAGATGATGGTGAACCAGGCAGTACTGGGCACCCACCTAAATATCAGTATGTTCAAGAAAGATGAGAGAAGGGATGATGGGAGGGAACACGGACTGTAATAATGAACTTACTCAAACATCTACAGTTATGGCAAGTTCCCAACAGAACTGTACTACATTCACAAAAGCAGTCATTGGTGCAGTCCTCATCAGTGGGATGACTTCCAAAGTATTAGAGGGGTGGATGGCTGGCCTGGAATGTACTCTCTAGGAAAGGAGACCTTGTAGGAAACCAGAAACAAAGCCTACCCTGGTTCCGAATGCAACACCCAGGGTAAGAGGTTTTGAAAAGGTATGAACTAAGGACAAATTAGCTGCTTCTAAAACAAACTGTTTTCTAACTCCCCTGAGGAATACTATGGTAGCCCCAATGGATGTTGCTGAATGGGCTTTTGCATTTCCAAAATTAGAACAGCAGTAGATACAGTAGGCAAGCCACTTAGATACTGTGTCTGTTAACAGGCTTTCCACCCTCCCTATCTTCTGCATATGGATTAAACCATTCTGATTTTATGATTTATTTTGTTTTGTCCTAATAAAATCTCAGCTGTCTATGCACATCCAATCATGCAGCATTATTTCCCCTTTGTTCTGGGGTTTACAAAAAACTACATGGATATGAATAGCCTGACTGAAAGAAACCTCAGTCATTTTTTTGGCATAAATGAGGGATCGGTGTAAAGGGACATACAGTCTTTGTGAATAATCAAAAATGGTTCATTGCACCTATATGATAACAGCTCTGAAATTCCTCTACCATGCTACACCCACCAAGAACATCATCTTTCAAGTTATATACTTTAGGGGGACTCAAAGCAGGTAGTTCAGTCAGAATCAGGATTAACGTCACTAAAGAAATAACTGAGGACCCATTTTAGGGCAATATCCCCTTCTGGGTGGACTAAGATACAACACTCATTTTAGAAACTATTTTAATAGTAGTTGTTAACTCATTAAAGCAGAGTTGACACACTTAGGATATTTCTGCAGTTACATTGTACTGATGCCTCTAAGCGTCAAATATTGCCTGTTCATATTTGCATCAATAATTCCAAAATCATACTATATACAAAGTATTAAAAGATTTCATCTTAAATCTTACACAATGGCAAACACCATTGTATTGATATGTGACCTCTGCTCAGTGCTGGTAAAGATATGTTAACTATTGCTCATACAATATCAATTTATATTGTCATAAATTTCATGTTTTTCTAAATGTCTCAACCACCAAGTAGCACAGGCAGAACTGCTTAGCCTCATATGAAAGTCCTCAGGTAGATAACAAAATGCTAACAGTATGCTTGTAACCGGAGTGGTTGCTTTGCTGAGATATTCTAAGTTGTTTACTAAATATTACAAATTATTAGTTACTGAGTTTACTATGACATATGAAATGCAGTTTAAGACCTAGAACCTAAAAAATACTACCAGTATAAAAATAGGTTATGGTGAAGAGTTTGACATTTACAGCTTTTAGTAACTTTCATGGTTCCAGAGATGAACATTTGTTTGAAATTGAGGACATAATTTGATCCTATCAAAAAGCTTAAGCTCTACCCATTGGAAGTCTCAGTGCAAACCTCCATAGCTCCGTTGGAAGGAATGAGTTAATACAAAAAGTAAACAGGATGAAGTACCAGAAACAAACCAGGAAAGATGAGTAGAATAGACCAGTTTTGTAAATGTCTGTCAGATAATTAAAGGCCAGTCACAGCAGGGTAAATCTTAATGGGTATGATTTGCCATTGTGTATGGTTCCTTAGCTGCCCTCATAACATTTAGGACATCCTTTGAAAATATACACTTACAATGGATGAATGCTAGATTATCCAAGCTGTCAGCCTTAGGATTGTCAGGTTTGGGTACATCAAGAACCCTTTTGTTTTCCTGGGTCAAGAGGCCCATATCCTGAGGCAACATTCTTGACTCTTTTCTTGACAGACTTAACAGCAGGGAGAACCAATGATGACTGGGCCAAAAAGAGGTCTTCAATATTAGTTTTGGCTTCCCATCCTAAATATTCTTTGATACACTGGGGACCAGTGGTATAGGGAAAAAACAGACTTGGCATCCTCCAACAAAATAAGCCTGAATTTGGAAATCCTTTAAATAAATTTGCTTTTCAAAGCTGATATAGTTATCTGTCTTAGTAACTGCTACTGCCCCTGCTGCTGGAAAAAAAAATAAAAAAGATTTTCCCCAGTGAGGTTCTTATTTGTCAACTCTGGAAGCCAAGCTGAGCTGACAGACTAATGATGCACCAAGATCTATGTATCAGTGTACCTGTGAACTGCAGTAATAAGGAACTAAAGATGGCATGGGTGGACATCCCTCTTATACTACTGACATGCAGGTGGGAGGGTGGCCACCCAGTTTAGAGGGGAAAGGTGTTCTGCAAGTTAGGCAAAATTTCAGGCCTTCTGCAGCTGAAGTCCCAAATGTGAAGACTAAGTAACAGTGAACCATACCATGAATATTCTTATTTCCAGATATACACCCACAATTTCAGTTAAAAGCTCTTACACTAAAAAACCGCACTAGTCCTAAATCAAGCAAATTATAATGCTGGATATAAGCTTTAAAATACAAAATTTAAGAGTACTCGCCACAACGGTGCATCTATGAGAACTCTGGTTGCTGCAGCACTTAAGAGTTGTCGCTATCAACTTTTCGGGCCAGTGGATACAGTATATGTTTGCCACACACCTACTGCAAAATACACTACTTTTTATAAATGTTCCAGTTCCGCACCAACTAAGAGAGTCAGAAAGAGAAAATGCAGGAACAGTGAGAGTGGGACACTTCCTGCAACCAGACTTCTTCACTCATTCATTTTTAATGCAAATACCCACAACTTCTGGATCTGATCTTTAAAAACTCCGGCTGTGGAAATAATCAAGAGTTTGTAGCTTAATCTCTTTGGTCAGCTGTCCTGAAGGAATACAGGTGCTATGTGGTATTCATACTAACAAAGTGGGGGCTTTGACCAAGATACCTCCTTATCCTCCAGCATGCCTCTGAGGCTCACAGGAATAAAGTTCTGGCTACAAACCATACGACTCAATTTCAATTAGTAGCTCAGGCCCTGAAAAAGCAGGCAAAGGAAGGCAGTTGTGAATGGCAAACAGCAGTGTGTCTACTACCTTGAGGGGAGGAACTGCTTGCCTGGTGCTGTTCCACGACATACAAATGGAGACTTACAGCTACAACCACAGATGTGAGCTTACAAACCTGGTGATGGCAGCTCTGATTAGCATGTGGATGGGAGCACAGTAGGCCCACATAGTGACATGAGTGCCCACATCAAACACCAAGGAATGGGGCTGATCCTAAATGACAAATCCCCTAATGGCTGTGTGAATACCTCTGTGATTGGCCCTTGCCCTACGGCTTACTCATGGCAGATGACTACAAGGTAAGGACACAAAAAAAATCTTCCTTATACTCTAAAGAATCATAGGGAAGGTCCTCTTTTAAGTTTGGATACACAAAGAGGAGGATGGGGCAGTCTCTGCCACAGCGAGACTAGCTCGTCAGCCCGAAGCTTATAATCTTACAAGGCCAAGCCTGGCTGGTGAATAGAAATTTCAGGTAATCAAAGATGTGGGGTCTGTGAGGCCTACATAATGGTAGACTTTTGTTGCTTAAATATCCCATCTTCCATAAAATGGAAGCAACAAATGGCCACCAATTTGGCTGCTGGAATTCTCCTGAAAGTACTGCTTGATTAAAACATTAGTCTATGGGACAATTCACATGAACGAAAAAAATTATATAAGGAAATCTTCCTTTTTTCCAGGCAGAACCACCATCTTGATTCATATGACAGTATCAATTATTTCTGTTAATGTGACAGCCATGTCCAGTGTTGTGCTACATGAAATGAGGACCAGGAAAATGTGCTACAAGCTGCAGGTGTGTCCATCTCCTGAGAGATCGGAGGACATCAGGCAAGACCAACATGAAGGGTTATAAAAGTACTTTTTCAGTACTAGTGTATGCAATATGTTCAGTGCCGGGCGATCAGGTTTCTGTTACTTGGTCAATTTCTTCTCTCATCTTCATTATGTTTCTTATAGCAGTTCTCTTTTCAGTGGCTGTTCTTTTACAGCTAAGGATCTTCTATACTAGCATAATGTGTGTCTAACTTTGAAGCTGGTGCCTGCATTTTAGTCTCCAGTTTCTTTTGTACCAGCTACACATGGGGAGACTTCTCTACTGCTACATATCTTCCTTGTAAAACTTGTATAAATTTCATTGTCAGCCATGAGGTGAGACTCTCAAGAGGAAAATGCATGTAGGATGCCAATATTTATATAGCATTTAATGCCTGCAATTGCTGATTTTTATTCCTGCACTAGGCATTCCCAGGAAACAAAGCACAATTGTGTAAGAAGTTACCATAACCATAGGTTTGATAGCTTAAATCTGTTGTTTTCAAACAAGCAGATAGAAAAAACACACTAAATATAATGTATAGTTAAGAAGATATAATATTTATGGTATTAACTGCATTCATTTACTGTTACAAATAGTTTTTTACTGCTGATAGAGATAGTCAATTGATGACATCATTTCCTGTAAGTACTTTATAAAAGACTCAAGCATGAGGGGGCTTGTTGTCTTTGTTTCTGAAGAAGTTCACGGAAAATAAAGTGAAAGAAAGCGCTAGTTTTCATTGCCTCTATTGTGGATTATTCTACTTTCACTGTCCTTTCAAGTTTTTCAGTTTGTTTTTTCGGCTTAGTCTGAAATTTGTACCAAGTTACCATAACAGTAGATGTCCTACTGATCACAGCTGCAGTCTTCCAAACTGTTGGGTTATATCCTCAGCTAACCTAGATGTCCAAATGCAGTACCAAAGCCAAAACCTTCCATACAGCTGGATGTCCAATGCATGACCCAAGCCCATGGGCATTAGGAGATATAAGCAGACATACAAGAATAAAACTTCAGATTACCTCCAAGTTGGGAAGCCTGCAGACAATGAGGAACCAGTAACTGATCAGCCAAGAGGGAAAAAGGCAGAAATGGCTCCCCCACAATCTCTGAAAAGAAAGAAACAAATATGAAAAAGGGGGATGACAGGGTGGGAAGGAATACTGTACTATGTCCTTCGCTCACTGTTGCAGTACTGCAAGCTGTTGAGCGATTCCCAAAGCTCTAGTGTAAAGAGTGGCTGGATGAGACATAGAAGAGCTGTCAAGCAACCCAGAGAGGACTGATCTGGCAAAGGCAACTTTGGATTTAGGAAAAGGCATCTACTCTGTAATGCTTGGTAAAAATATGCACAGAATACCAAGTAGCTGCTGCTTCTAATGTAGCTCTCTAGTCTACCCCCCTTGTAAAACAGAAGTTGCCACTATGGTAGCAGAATGTGCCTTCACTGATGAAGGTAAAGATTTGTCATACTGAGGGTAACAAAATTAGACAGATTTTGAAATAGAGTTAGCAACAGTTTGTTTTGAAACTGGGCTACCAAGCTTAGTTTCTGGAAAGAGAAACAACTTTTCAGTCTTGTGGACTGACAAGTAGAATCTGAGCTGTCTATGCACATCCAGTGAGTGCAGCACTGACAAACCCTTACTTTGTGGGTTAGAAAAGAAAATATGGGGATAGATGGCCTGATTAAGGGATAGTTCATTTACCACTTTAGGCAAAAAAGGGGAACTGGTCCTCAAAGACTCACTGTCCTTATGGAAGATAAGTAGGGGAGGGGATGCTATCAGGGCCTGCAGCTCAGAGACTCATCTAGCTGAGGTAAGAGCAAATACGAGTATGGTTATCAAAGTACAGAATTTGAGTGAAGCAGAAACTGCTTACTCAAATGGAGGAAAGATGAACTTTTCAAGAACAATGCTAAGGTCCCAAGAAACTGTTTTACCTCCAGTCTAAACAGAGGAGGACGGCCAAGAGGTAAGAAAGCAGAAATGGCCAAGAGATGTTCTTTGAGAAGTATGCCAAACCAGCTTGCGACAGCTCACATAAATAAAACAGGACAATAGCAGCATCTGTATGTATAGGTCCTGCTTATCAGCATTACATCAAACAGAAAATCTTTTCCATTTAACTATGTAAAATTTCAGAGTAGTAGGTTTTCTTGCCTCCTGGAGAACCCGAACAATGCCCTCAAAAAACTGGAAGGAATCAGAATCCCATCACCCATAATGTCAGGTTGATAGATGACAGGTTGGAGTGAAGAACTGAGCTCTTCTGTTGTGTGAACAAGTCCATAGTGTAAGGTAACTTTTTGTGCTAACCACTAGACAGGCGGTAGAGAAGGAAGATTCAATGCTGTCTTGGCCAAGAGTCACCAGTAGGATCTTTGGTTTGTTACTCTGGATCTTTAGTAAGATCTTTGGAAGAAGCAGAAGTGGTAGGAAGGAATATTGGAACCTTTGTGCTTTTCTGAATATAGGATCCTCCCTTTCCAGTGAAAGGATATGGCATCCATTCTCCATGCTTGAGGACAAGAAGTAGAAAAAAGGAAGTTGTTTGTTGTGGATGGAGGCAAATAAGTCTATCTGTGAGATAACCTATTTGTGGACGGTCTAGAGAGACCTCCCTGTTCAGCATCCAGTCATGGACAATGCAGTGATTTGCACTGTCGTCTCACAGCAAGAGGTTCTCTGGTTCGATTCTCAGCTGGGGTGCCTTCTGTGTGGAGTCAGCATATCCTCCCTGCGTTCATGTGGGTTTCGTCCAGGTGCTCTGGTCTCCTCCCACACTACAAAGACATGCATCTGGAGTGTTTCTTCATGGGCCTCCGCTGAAAATTGGCTCATTCCAAATCAGACTTTCCCAGTAAAAAAATTTTTAAATAAATAAAACAAATAAATGAGGGTCTTCCTTTGATCTGCTTAGAAAATTTGCCAGGACATTGTCCTGTAATGGGATGAAAACAGCTTGAGGCAAAAGGTTTACTTTTGTGGGCTGATCCAACACCAAAAGTCTGCAAAGCTCATAAGATCAGGTTCCCCTTAGTTGTTACCACATGACTGCAGTGGTGCCTGTGAAAACTCTCAGAGGTCCTAGGACCCAGGAGTGGGAGAACATCAGTAGGACGTGAACCAGTGCCCACATCTCCTTCAGGTTGATATGCTCTGACTTCAGATTTGGTAACCACTAGCTCTGAACTCTGAGGGAGCTTATCCATGCCCCCACAGAACATCTGAAGCATCTGTGTACAACTATGTGTACAACTTGCAGTGTCTGCATTTTGAAAGGTAGGCCTGGGCTGAGTTTTACCTGTAATATCTACTAATGGATTTCCTTCTTTACTCTCTAACTAAACTTTGTGGTATACTTTTGAGTCCTTCAGAGATAATTACATGGTTTTCCCCTTTCTCATCAGTGTTGGTAGCATCAGTCATTTTAGAAGTGCAAACCTCAGATGCCATAGCAGCCTCTGGCAGGGTCTCAGTAGCAGACATCTGAGAAGGTGTCTGGCTTACCGCAGGTTCAGAGACCTCAGTGGACATGTCAGAGTCTGAATGGGCAAGCATAACGTCAGACAAAGACCTCTTAAATTTCATCTTCGGAATAGGCAGGACATCAGGGGCAGAAGGGTCCACCATCTTAGCCTGTGAGAGGTCCTTAAGGTGATGGGTTTCCAAGTATGTGCTGAGGGAAGAAAGTCATGTTCATAAGGTTTTAAGTACAAAAGACTGGCAAATCGTACAATTCTTATAAATGTGCTCTGCACCTATACATAACAGGCACTGGGAGTGGAGACACTGCTGATGGTAATCACACTTCCACTCCTAGCTGACATTTAATAAAGTTATAAACACCAATATTAAATTAGGTTCACCAACACAGCACTTATCTGAACTAGTGAAGGCCAACAGTACAAACAACCAGGTGTAGAACAGACTGATGGATGCAAGACCTGCCATCAAACTGGCAGTCAGATATAGTTTGAGGTTTTACATTCACACTTTTGCTTATGTATTTTCATACCTGTAGGCTTAGGCCATATGTTGAACATATGGTTCTATGTAAGACTTTGGCTCCAGTACCCTGCCCCGATTTCCATATTATCCAGCAAGGTAACACAACAGTTTGGAATACTACAATAGTGATCTAAGGAAGGACATAAAGTTTTCCCTCAAAATCATTCACTACTCAAGTTTTACAATTCAGCAATAGAAAAGACTCCTCAGTGGCGTACTTAGTTTTCTGAAGAAAGCTGTCAGGAAGTGTGGTGATAGAACTGTTCATTTCTCTGAACTTCTCAATAACATACAGCATAAGCTTGCAGGAAAAAAGAAATGAAGATGGCATAGGTGGACAGCTGCCTTTATCCAAGATGCATGCATCCATCCCTGTATTACAGAGAAGCTGGCACATCTGGCAAGCTCTAGGAGTTGGTACACAGGGGCATATCTCTGTGGCTAATCCCCATGCATACTAAACACTACTGCACGGGAAATCCAAAAGAAAAACAACTAAATCTGAATTGGGAATAATATCCAATGTAAGGATATCCTTATATACTTAAAAAGTAAATGTTTTTAAAGTTTTAATGCTTGTATTTTTCGGTGTAATAAAAGTTAAGTTTTAACGCTTGTGAATGGGACTGTTGGTCCCTGAAAAGAAAGTGTTGGAAATAGGAAGAGGACAGGTTCAGATTTCCTAGCTATGTCTGTGGTTCCACTACAATAAGCACAAGGAGGTTAGAGTGGAAAAACTCTGTGGAAGCCTACTTCTCCAGAAGATTTCTGCAACTTGGAAACTTACCAAAAGCAAATTGGGATTCTTTGTAATTACTCATCTGGTCATAGCCCTCAACAAATCAGGAAGTTTAAGAAACTTGAAATATTAGTACTATCAATTTGCGTCATTGACAGAACAGAATGTGAATTAAAATACATTTTCTGAAATAAAACAAGTCAATAAATAAGGACAATAATTACAGTTATAAAGTGTAATTCACAATCTTTTCTGTAAAAGTCACAAGCTTTAGAAGGTATTTTGATGGGCAGACCTAAAATTGGAGTCAAAATCTGGGACAGTTGAGAGGTACGCCTCTGGTCTCTCTCCCTCATGATTGCCGTATTTATATTTCCTGGGTAGACACTGACTCACAAGGTTCAGCCTTGAGCTTTTATATCTTACAGTCCACTTCCTATGGCCTATTGTACCTTCTAGGGCATTATTAATCACTCAGCAAACAATGCACTATTTTTTTTACTTTTGACCCACATACAACACTGCATGGTGTACTGTTTGCTGATAGATTAATAATGCCCTAGAACGTGCAATAGGCCGTAGGAAGTGGACTGTAAGGTATAAAAGCTCAAGGCTGAACCCCCCCCCCCTTTGTGAGTCAGTGTTTACCCAGGAAATATAAATACGACAATTATTAGGAAGAGAGACCAGAGGCGTACCTCTCAACTGTGCCAGATTTTGACTCCAACTTTAGCTCTGCCCATCAAAAGACACTTCAGGTGTTGATCTGCAGGGGAAACTCTGCCTGACAAAGTGGCAATTACAAGATGAATACATCTATGTGAGCATGGCTTAAGGCTTACACAAAAACAAAGGAACCTCTCAAAAATATAATGAGAAAAAAGCATCAGAAAAAGAACAATTTAGTTTTATGTGGCTTCATCTCTTTTCACCCTATCAGAACTGTAATTTTAAGAAATTATTTTAAACGAGAGACAGGCACTGGCACAGTACACTGAAGCGCTTTTGCAGTGGAAGAGAGAGGTACAGACACTTAAACCTAAAAATCATGGAAAAAATTATGGAGGGAAAGAAATGCCATCAAGCCAAGCAGAATGTGTTTTTAAATCATTAACATGCAAAGTCTCCCAAACAGTACATCTCTTAAGAGTACCAAAAATGATTTCAATTTGATTTGCATGCTATTTTGTTCTACCTTTCGTGCAGTGTGTATTGTTTTTCTGCACAACACAATGACAAAGGAGGTTTTCACAGTCTGCAAAGTAACAATATCTTTGTTCTTGCACCTTTATACCTTTGTTAAAAATTATAATTAACACCAGTTACAAGCTGTACAGACACGTTGAATTAAAGTAAATAAATCTGTACAAGTGCTTAAAGAAGGCAACCAGAGAAGTTGTGAATGAAGTCTGTTATATATTTGCAGTCAGATTTAAGCACTCCTATTCAATGTACTCTCTGCCGAAACTAGAAAACGACAAGAGGAGCTTGCTGAAAAACAACACAGTAAGATGGAAACAGGATATTTCTGTGGACTAAAGTGATACCAGCAAGACATGACAAAACTGGAGACATGGCCTCAGAAAAGCCATGGAAGATCATGTACACAGAAATAACTTGACAAGGCATGGATGACCCTGAGGGAAAGAACAGAAGCACCTAGGCAGAAATAAGATACAAGACTTACAACATCACAGGATGTGAAAGCTAAAACCAGTTCAAAGGAACACTGCCACTGCTTATTCAGCCAGAAACCCATGCTAAACAAGTATCCTGAGCAGTGAAGCATGGACAAGCTTAAATTAATTAGGACTACTCCCTTTTCTCAGGGGTAGTGTGAAGGATGAGACAAAGCACTGTAATAAGCAAAGTCTGGCGAATGCAAGGGAAATCAGCCTCAATCCTTGTATTAACAAAATGACAGGGGATATGTGAACGGCTACAATTGCTAAAACCATGTGAAGCGTGCACATGCTGATGGCACAAACTATATAAATACATACATCCCAGTACTTTTATCTACAAAACAAAACATCTTAGTGGCATAATTAATTACACCACTCAAAATATTGAGCTTGTTTAGCAAAAATGGCCTTTAAAATGACACACAATAAAGAACAAGGTAAAAAAATGATCACGTATTAATCCAAATGCTTCATGAAGCTAAGCCAAATATATAAAAGGCTCACCCTCTGCATGGCACTAAACTGGGTGGTAATAAACCTGCAGAAAAAATACTATTGAGAGGATAAATCAGTATGCACCTTCCTTCCTGATCACACCCTACAAATAAGCTTTATACAAGATAAAGTAATTACTACTCATATGGCAAAGTTCACTAGTTCATGACCTGTACTAGGACTGTGAAAAATAAGTCTGCCATTTCACGTTATTGAAACAGATTTTGTCAAATACTGTTTCTTTAACCTTATAAGAGTGTGATGTCAGCTTTTATAACAGGAAAAAATGTAATTTTCACTTGGGTAGGGTTATGTTCAGGTGGAGATGGGATGTCCCCTATGATGGGGCTGTGAGGGGTTTGTCTTTCTCAGGAAACATAGGGGCAAGCATTTTAACTGTTCTACTGCAGAAAGCATGAAGCTCAGGCTGCAGCATTCATTTCCAAATGCTTATTCAATGATGTACAATGCAGCCACCCCTACGTGTTCACCTCTCCTCAGTTACTATTCACATTTCATACTGTTTCTTAACTATGGCATTTAGCTATTTGGTTTTGCAAGTACTGCAAACTGTAGCTAATATGTCCCTCTGCCTGAGCCACTGCCTTGAACATTCGGAGCCTTTGCAATAAGAAATACTCAGAAGTCATTGCAAATATGTACAGAATTTCTATTCAGAGGCATAAAAGCAGAATGCTATTATAAAGTCAGACTACCATCTTTTCATCTAACTGCAGATATAATCTCTATTTGGGTCGTTATTTGTCATGTTGTGCCCAAGTCAAACTGGTTTAGATTATTATAAATAGTCGATAACTAGGTAAGTATAAAAAAAGAATGTTTAAATAACTAATGATCATGTCTCATGAAAACAGTACAATGGTAGAATGGTGAGCTATAACTATACAAGGTGTAAACTATCAAAAGGCAGTTAATGTGCCTACATTTCATGCTTTTTGTACTGTTTTATGAAGAAACTTATGATAAACGGATTTATTTTTTGGAACCAAGCTGTGGCAGTCTGTGTAATTTTAATGCATTAAAATACTATAGCAATAAAGTGTAAATGAAAAAGTACTGTACTACAAAACCTTACTTCTATGCAATACTCACTTTGATGACAACCCAGTCTGCTTGATGCAAAGGGCAAGGGCGACATTTTGCCAGAACCTCTAGAATTGGTTTCCAATGGAACAGAAGTAGCAGCAATCCTAGTGTTAGCACCGAAAATAAATGACAGAGCCAGACTCGCCATGTTACCCTTTGGTATCCAGCTACTTCCTGCAGAAAAAGCACAAAACATTTACAAACATCACTTACAAAGTCATTTGGTTCATTAACAAACACTGCTGTATAAAAACACTAACTCCACAGGTGCTTCTACTCAACAGTTACAGTCAATGTCAAACACACTGTGCCGTTTTAAAAAGCTGTCTTATCCTTCTCTGATTCACCAAACAAAAAAAATAAATAAATAAAAAGAGGATCACAGAAACGCTCTACACTTTTCAACTTAAATTATTAACAATGTGGTTTTGGCGTCTTTTCAGACTTGTTGGCTGTTGGTGAAGCACCCACCAAGAGGAGAAAACGCTGAGAGAAGAAAGGAGCCACTTTTGAGATTTTAAGTATTTTTCTTCAGATTTGCTAAGTTTTTCTGCATAGCCGCCTACTTTGAGCATTTTCTGGCTTGTTAAACTTGATTTCTGCATTAGTAACTGTATTTAGAGTACAACCTAGAGCTGTTTACTGAATTTCCTGTTTGCACTTATTTTTAAAATCGTTTTTTTTCTCAAAACTTGCATTTTATCTGTCTCTGGCCTAGCACTCAAGTGTGGGGTCATTTACTGCACTGTTATAACTTGTTGATACTTGTGAACCTCTGCTATCTCTGAAAAAAACAAAAAAACAAAACAATCTTGCTTTTTTCCCACTTTTCTGAGATTTAAAAAAGTACAGTTACAGGCTTGCTGTTCTAAACTGTTTAAGTTTCTTGGAAGCCATTTTTTGCTTGGGCTAAAGGGAAGTCTCTGTTCATCAGTGGCAGTGATAAACATTGAGCAGCCTGCCCCTGTGGGAGTGGTTACTGACTTGAAACTGTAGTTTTATTGGCCATTTTGGGTCAATTCCAAACTCCTTGATCTTCCTCTCTTAAATCCCTCTTTTGCACGTTTTTGTGTATAGCGCAACAACGGGCAGCGCCGCCTAATTGGGTTTAAACTATTCCTGGCTCCACAAAGTCTGCTCTTCACTTTTCCCCTTAGAACTGTTCTATCTCTCAATTTAAACACCATATTCTTATTCTAAGGCCCTTCACTGGTCCAAATAAGTAATTTTACAAATTAGCACTATTAAACCATAAGCACAACTTACTCTTATACTCTCTACGATTACCTTGTCCCCTATTGGTCCGTCTTAATTCAGTTTCCCTATATTACTCTAGCATGTCCAAAGGTCAGTCAATGGTTTCCTCTCCAGTCCAGCTGGTGAATCTGGGAATTTTGAGGCAATGTTACAACTGTCTCATGTACACGGACAACCCTCTCCTCCTCCAAACAGGTTTAAATATATGTGAGAGATGCAACCATATAGCCAAACTGGAGGCTGAGCTCTCTCATCTCAAAACTGGTGAAACCAGTCAGGAGGAGAAGGTAACCTCACACAACACAATTCCAGTATCACATAGTCCCACCACATCAGCGAACCAAACACATAAATACACAAAAACATACTCGAAGGCTCTAAATAAAAATCTACCTAAGCAACAGAGACCTCCAAAGCAGACATCCAAGCAAACGCTACCCCAAAACAAAACACGCACAACACATAGCCCACAAAGTCAGTGTGCCAAGCAGCCACAGCCCTTAAGGCTGAATAACACACCTGATACTCTAGTAATAGGTGACTATTGTCAGACGTCCCGCTCACCAGGCTGAATAAAGAGAAGGTCACAGTGAGCTGCCTGTCAGGCGCTAGGATCCGCCACATAACCCAAGCACTGAGGTCACTCCAAAGCAAATACAAATATGACTCAGTCATTGTACATGCTGGTGTGAAAGACCTGAGACATACCTCCCTGGACTACATGAAGAGAGACAGAGGAGCTCTCTGATCATGTAGCCCAGGACGGTATGACCCTGACCTTGAGCAGCATCTTACCCTCACCTAGAATGATGCCACAGTACAAAGACAAAATGATCGATTTTAACAATTGACTAAAATTTTGGTATCATTCTAAGGGGATCCAGTGTCTGTCAGCCTGGGATGACATGCTCGACAAGCCACGTTGCTTCGCTAGGGACGGCTTGCACCTGTCACCACTGGGCTTTCTGATATTGGCAAAGGCTCTTGCCACCCCCATAGTGCCTTTTTTAGGCAAGGCACAAAAGTCAAACCCACCTCCATAGACAGCACAAGAAACAAGAAACTAAGGGTAATGCTGCTAAACGCCAGAAGTCTTAACCTCAAGATGCACGCACTCAAAGCTCTCCTCAATATGGAGAACATCGATATCTGTGCAGTGACAGAAACCTGGTTCAAGGCTCCAGAGAGCACCCCAGCACTACCAGGTTATACCTCATATCATGCTTTTCGGCCCCAAAACCTGGACCAAACTACAAAAGGAGGGGGAGTTTCCATATTTATCAAGGATATCCACACCTCCAGGTTAGTGGCATTGCACGAAGTATCGGAGACCATCCATGTGCAACTAACAGTGGGCAAGACTGCTTTTCAGTTTATAGCATCCTACAGACCACCCTCTCAAAGTCAGGAATCCCACTCGGCTTTCCTGAAAACATTGGAGAACATGAAGATCTCTCCAAACACCATTATATTGGGCGACTTCAACTACCCAAACATAGACTGGGAGCACTACTCAAGCCCCAGCACCTTAGTCAAAGGTTCCTGGAAATTATAAACTCAAATGCTATGGAACAGCTAGTCACCACTCCCACAAGAGGGGATAACATACTAGACCTGATCATTACCAACATGGGGACTCTATGCTCCACACCTGAAGTATATCCCTCATTGGTAAGATCAGACCATAAATTAATTTCACTGGATGTCCACATCCCGACCCACCCCAGCCCAGAAAACCACAGTGAAAAACTTCTCAAAAGCGAACTTCTCACTTCTCAAAACCGAAGTGGAATCCTTCAAGGCCCCAGGGCCAGTGGAAACTACGGCCCAAACTGCAGAATCCTATATAAACGCATTCTACGGACATCTCCAGGAATGCATGGATCATGCTATCCCAAACAAAACCAAAACCTAAACATCCAAAGGCAGGCGTCCAGTCTTGTGGACCCCAGCCATAAATAAACTGTACAACAGGAGGAGGAAGATACTAAATGATAGTGCAAAATCCCTAATAGGGAAGGCATCTCTGATCAGTACTAGCAAAGAATTACGATCCCTCATAAAATCCTCCAAGGCCAGCTTAGAGAGAAAAATTGCTCAGGACACTAAAGACAATCATAAGGCTTTTTTCAGTTATGTTAGGAACCTGGGATGCAACTCCCAGATTTGTTCTGAGTTGATTCTAAATGACAAAAAATACACTGAACCCACAGACATCACCAATATCCTGGCAGACAGGTTCAGTGCAAACTTCTCCACCACCTCCACCCCAAAAAAAAGAGCAAGTATCTATTCCGGCAGAGGGCTGCCTCCCAAACATCTCTGATGCTCAGGTGAAGGCTGCGCTCTCCAAAGCAAAAAACACTGCTTCCATGGGACCAGATGGCGTCCCGGGTTGCGTTCTACATGAAATCCAAGAAGAACTAATCCCTCAAATAAAACAGCTGTACAATCTCAGCCTCACTACAGGATATGTACCCACAGAATGGAGTACAGCAACAGTGGTCCCACTCCACAAAGGTGGAGCCTCTACGGACCCTGGAAACTATCGCCCCATAAGCCTGACTAGCTTAGTCTGCAAGGCTATGGAGAGGATCATCATGGAGCTCATAAACAAAGACATTGGGGACCTACAGACACTAGATCCTACCCAGTTCGGCTTCGTCAAAGGCAGATCCTGCCTTTTGAACCTGGCTGACTTCTTCGAAACAGTCACCAAAAGCCATAGATGAAGGGAAGGTAGTCCACACAGCCTATCTGGACCTAGCAAAGGCATTTGACACAATACCCCACTCGGGCATCATAGATAAGCTATCCAGCTTAAATATAAACCCCTATGTCACAAGATGGGTCGCAAACTGGCTCAAAGACAGAACCCACAGAGTGAGAGTTGCTGGAGCCATGTCAGACTCTAAAACCGGTCACAAGTGGCATCCCACAAGGTTCTGTCCTGGGACCGCTCTTGTTCGGTATATACTTTTACGAGGTACAGGCCAACGTGGGAGGACTATGGCTCACTAAGTTTGCAGACGACTGCAAACTAGGTGCCATAATCAACTCTCCAGCTGACACAAACATCCTTCAAAAAGGTCTCACAGAGACAGATAACTGGTGCCAGAGCCATGGTCTAAAGCTAAATGCCAAAAAGTGTATAGTCATACCCTTTGGCAAAAACAATGTGCCCACAAATTACCACATAGGCGGTAACCCATTGAGTACAGAGAAAGTAATTAGGGATCTGGGAACCCAAGTTGATAGCAATCTCTCCTTTGACAACCACATTGCCAAAGTGGTTAGAAAGACCTTTTACATAGCCCACTTCATCATGAAAGGATTCACATCTAGATCAAGAGAGATAATCATGCCCCTTTATTCATCCCTCATCAGGCCCATCATAGAATACAATGCCCCTTTTGGGATGTACCTTACTCGACACCTGCAGCAATTAGAAAGACCCCAAAAGTACCTCACCAAGAGGATCAAGGGACTCAGATAGATGCCATATGCTGCTCGGTTAAAAAAACTCCAGCTCTACTCAGTTGCATACTGCCTACTTCGAGGCGATCTATGCCTGACCTATAAAGCTATGTCCAGTCCAGAATTAATGGACATGCTCCACCTCAGTAAATCTAAATCCCTCAGAGCCACACGCTCGAGGGACTTGAACCTCAGCACTGAAATAAATAGAACTTGCTGGAGAGACATTCATAACCCAGAGGCTCCCTTCGCTCTGGAATAGAATTCCAATTCATGTTAGGCAGAGCACCTCACTGAATCTCTTCAAGAAGAATCTTGATGAGTGGATGGGGGATCGTAGGTTTGTCCCGGGGATTACTTCCGTGTCACTATTAGACAGAGGCACAGCAAACTTAACCTTAAAAAGGGCACAGTATAGTCAAATCAAGGGGTGGCGTAAGCCAAACAAAATCGGGCTAGGCTTATAATTGCCCCAGGGCAGATAGCCTAGTATGAACCTATGAATGACAATAGCAAAGCTTTCAGGTTTCCCGTTCCTTAGTGCTCATACTACTCAATTAAAATACTCACAATTTAAAGAACTGATAAAAAACATGTGACACAGCCAACCAATAAAAAAACACACAGAAAAATAGCTCAATTAGAACAACTTCTGTTGCTTCTTGTTTAGAACTGGCTTCAAAAACTTACAGCATTATTTACACCAGGATAAACATCTGCTTGTAACCTTACAATTCAAGAGTATTCAACATTTTCAAGAATATTATTCATATCACCCCCCTACTACTCCTATTAACCACTTGTATAGCTCTAAATCTAAACGTATGCTCACTATTATTCTCAGCTATATGTTTAGCCAGCGCATTAGACTGAACTCCCCTTTTAATCTCCGATTTGTGTTCAGTCTCCTATTACTTTTTCCTACATAAAACAAGGGCATTTTATGCATGTAGCTAAATATATTATCTGGTCTGTATTACAGTTAGCATAACACTCAAATTTATATACATACTTAAGTTCGGGGATGGGTCAACTGGTTGTCAGTCGTAATGTCCTTACAGCAACTACAGTTCAAGCAAGGAAAAGTTCCTTGCTTACTGAAAGCATTGATCTTATTACTCATAGTTTAAATCCTTAAAGCATAATCTCTGCTTATGATTTTTCTCATTTCTATAAGCAAAGTAGGGCCTCTCTGTAATCATTTGCTTCAATTCAGACATAGATAGAATATTCCAATTCTTTCACATGATATTTTTTGTCCTGGTATTAAAAGTGGTCACATATCTTGTTTTACCATTTTCCCTTCCATCTACATTTTGGATACAATTTGTTTCACCATAAAATGGTGCCATATTATCTAACCTTCTCTCCGAGACTTCATTTGCAATTTTAACAACATTTTCCTTATCATACCCACTTTCTATAAACTCTGCCATCATATCCTTCACTTGATTAGTATATGTCTGTTCGTTAGTATTTACATCAACTCACCCTATAGAGTTGGCTCTTAATGCCTTTGAAGGTATGGGGGCATGCATACTACGTCTATGCCTGTACCTATTTGCATGTACTGATTTATGTACACTTGAATGCAATTTTCATTCAACCAATTCTAAATAAATATCCAGGTAGGTTATATCTGTGCTTGAACAACATAATTTAAATTGTAAGAAATCAGTGGTATCTTCTAAGTTGGTTACAAAATTCTGCAGCTCTTCTTTACCTTTCCATAAAAGAAAACAATCGTCTACATATCTTTTGTAGAACAATAAGTTTGTATCCAGAAACCCTCTTTCATTATAAATATACTTGTTCTCCAACTGGTTTAGAACCAGATTTGCATAAGTATTTGACATGGGAGTACCCATGGCCACCCTCGAGGTTTACAAATATGGTTTACCATCAAATAGAAAAATGCTATTTGTAAGAATTACATTAATTATTTCACAAATATTTCCTATTTTTCTTGCTGCCATATCAGTACTTAGAATCAAAAACTCTTGAATAGCCTCTATTCCACATTCATTTGGAATGACTGTAAACAGAGAGTTTATATAGAGAGTTACCAACAAAAACTGAACCCCATTATTTTGGTCACACCAAGCATATAACGTAATTAAAAAATCAACTGAGTCCTTTATAC
Source organism: Protopterus annectens (assembly GCF_019279795.1). NCBI lineage: Eukaryota > Metazoa > Chordata > Ceratodontiformes > Protopteridae > Protopterus > Protopterus annectens. The sequence continues at coordinate 1,794,999,187 of NC_056728.1, read as the reverse complement.
AACTCTTGCATTCCTGCAAGTACTTGCTATGAATCTGCTTTATATATACGGACAAAGGTTCTATTATTGAACCCCTCCCTGAGACAATCGGCCTCAGGGGGAGGTTCCTAAGGGATTTATAGATCATGGGTAGACGGTAGGTAACACACGACAAGGAACAATGAAATAACTGAATTCTTCTAAGGTGATATCACTCTAACTGCAACTCATAAATCATCACATTCATATCTGAAATACATTTTCTAACTTTATCAAAATCTATCAATGTGAAAGTTTTTTCATCAATTAAGAATTCCTACATTAATTCCATATAATGACTTTTATCAAACAGCACAATAGCCCCTCCTTTATCTACTTGTTTAATAACCAAGTCAGAATTGTTGTCTAGCCTTCTCAGAGCTTCACTCTCTTCTTGACTTAAATTGTGATATCTATGTACATTCTTTTTTTCAAACACATTCCTAATTTCAGCTTCACACAAATCATGGAACGCTGTCAAAATCGGACAACTATAAGGAATAAATGTACTACTACTTTTACAAGCAGTATTAGTGTATGGGCCAGAATCTTTGAATAACATTTTCAAATTCAAATTGTGGGTGAACAGCTTTAAATCTGTAATAGCATTCACAATTTCCCCACACCCTGGTATAAATTGCAGTCCTTTATTCAGAACCAATATATCTAAATCAGGCAAGATGTAACTCGATAGATTTACAATATTCTCCATTTTGCAGCTGTCTATTTCTGACGTACCATTTTGTTCTTGGTCAATGGGCTTTCGTTTTTCCTCTTGGCCACCTCCGAGCATTGTGTCGCTCTTCCCCTGGATGTAGACCTGGTTTTTACATCTATTTTTACCAGTAACTTTATAGGCATCAGTTTGAATTGTCTTAAGAAAAAAAAAAAAAAGTGTATTCTGCTCAGTTCTTACATTTGAAGCTCCGTTTTCTTCAAATAATCCAGCCGTACTACTAGTTCCTGTTTGCGAGCTCAATGGGTCCCGATTGGTTGGGTTCTCTGTCACTGCGACCCAACGTTTCAATAGCGGATATATTTGAGGCATGTATACTGCTCTCTTCATTGGTTGTCACCATAGAAACAGGATGATTAACATTTCTTTCTACCTTCTCATCTGAGAAAGTATCTAGTTGATCTAAATCACCTTTTTTCTGTTTCTAAGTGTTAATAACACTATTAGTTTTAGGCCAAGCAAATATCTGACCTAATTTAAAATCATTAGCATCTCTTAACCATTTCCATTTGTTATTTATTTCTTGATTTCTGTCAAAGACGGAATACCTTTCAACCATTTGTTGAAAACTGGATGCTACTGAATGAAATAAAGCATCCAATGTAATATCTTCCAGGCAATTAATTTCTCCCATAAGATTACTCTCCATATTACTAAAGAAATCATTCATCAAGGTCATATAATCTGCACTTAGTCTGAGGTTCAGTTGCTGCCATTTAGCTAGGAGTTCTGGGTACGTACCTCTATAACTTGGCATTTTCAGGATACGTAAACCCTTCAATACTACCCCTAGCTCCACGTAGGCTGAAAAGCTTAAACGCTGCCACTGGAGTCGCTTATACATCTGCAACTTCCTTTCTAGCTGTTAAATTTTCTTCTAAAGTTCATCAGTCCCTTGGGCAGCATTTCCCTCATTATTATATTCAGATGAATCTATAAAAGTTAATAGTGGATTACTGCTTTTATAAAGTACATTCTTTAGAGAGTTATCCTTCTCTGGTCTTCCATTCTCATTCCATACTGGTACAGCAGGTGAAGTCATAATTCGTGCTAGGATGTGTCTTCACAAGCAAAACGCCCACAGTGGAACACCACCAAATCCAAATCAAGGAGAGTCCACTGCAGTTAACTGTGTCCAATACAACAAACTCGCCAAACAAAAAAAAGGAGATCACAGAAATGTTCAATACTTTTTTTAAGATAGCAAAATAAACAGTAGTAGTTCAATGAAGTGAGTTCTTGCATCCTCCCACTGTGAAAGTATGTAATTTTCACTGGTTTTATAGTCACATATTTGTTTCTGTACTGTGCTTACTTCTGGTGGAAACACTGGAACACCATTTACTGACTGATACAGCTCCTGATAAATTCACAGAAGCACTGCTGCATGCTTGCCCACCACCAAAATGTCTACGCTATAACTACTTGCTTACTCAGTCGATAACAGGACAGCCTAACTTGGCATCACCCATTTTTCATTGATGGCCCTGCTAAACATTCCACACACACACACAAAAAAAAAAATTCTAATAAACCTCCAGTGGCTAAAATATAACAGTATGGTAAATATGTAACCTATCTAGAAGAGGCTTCAAAGTTCTATAATACTCAAAATTTGTATGCATTAAACATTCAGCAGTCAATAATTACCAAATTATTGTATACAGTTATTACTTTATTTAATGTACTACCCCCTACCTTATACACTCTGTATGGATTGTACAGAATTTTTCTTTGTATGTAATTACATGTGGATCTTTTCTCCCTGGGCCTCCACTGAAAATGGTTTCATTTCTGGCCCAGTGGACTTTCCCAGTAAACAAATGCAATAAATAGATAAATCACCATTGTGACATACAATATGGTATCATACAATGCCTAAACTAGGTAAATACTAACTAGGCAGGGATATATTATGGCGAAGAATAATGATTTGAATCGTGTATGGGGTGTCAAACAAGAAGAAGCAAATGGAGCTTCTGGCCAATAGCTGTATCCTCAAATGAAGAAAGTATGCAACCCTTGCAGCTAATAGCTACCAGATGGAAGGGAAATCAGAATAGAATTATAGTAGGACTTGGCCATAAAGAACATACACTTACCATCTACATTAATAGGAAGAGAGGTCAGAGGTAAAACCATTGTTAGTAAGGTATTGCTGATGCAAATGATTCTTTACCTGTACTTCAGAACAGTGACCTTAGAAACAGTCTAGGTCAGAGCTGGTGATTCTCTCTCTTCATGGTCTCACCAAAAAAAGTAGTCTATGAGGCTATCAAAGATAGGAACTGTACTGAGTGTTGTAGTACGACTAGCTTAACACAGAAAAATCAAATAATATTCAGAGGCATACAACCATGATTCAAACAAAAACTACCTGGAGTGGTCCCCACAGCATTTTACTCACTGTCCTCAAAGCAAATATACTCCCAAACTGAAATGGACTTTCAGGAGACAACCAAAAAGCATTTTGTTTCAGTAATTTACGGTATTTTGCATGGAAACAAAGCAAAATCATGCAGTTCCTAATCATTTTAATATTCATCATGAATAATTAGTCTGGATAACATCAAAATTAATTGGTGTAATCAAGTCTAAACCAACTGCATCTGAAGTACTGAATATTGTAGCAGATAAAAGAAGTGGGCTCTTTTGAAAAGGGAAGAAGCAAATTACGTATAAATACATGGAAATTATGGGAACAACATATGCAGAATAAGGTTCAGGTACAGCAAGAGTGTGGTTTAAGGGAAGACAGGAACTGAGCAATTTATTATTGGACTGATGATAGTTTAAAGTGAGCATAAT